>NW_027664866.1:57500-68174 GCF_963921795.1 Nannobrachium achirus
TTGGCCTGAACAATGGAGACCAGTGCCAGTGCCCCCCCCCCCCCCTCCCCTATGTAAAATCAATGCATGCGCTGTCTATGAGGTGTTGCCAGACTTGCTTGTTATAAGCAACACATTTGAGCATGTATACATAGACCTGGTTGCTTGTTTCTCTCGTATAACCTGGCAACACAGGCTATTGCGGCGTTGCCAGGCCATGCTTGTTATGAGGAATATGAGCGACACCTTTGGGCATGTATTCATAGACCCGCGGTTGCTTGTTTCTCTCGCAAAACCAGGCAACATTCTGGGGCCTGTGTAGTGTGTGAGGAAGTGATTTGGCATAATGTGTGTGAGAGAGAGAAAGAAGTTAACAAAAATAGAAATATCTGTTGAAAAGTATTGTACTGTAGCCTATGTTATGTTCCAAGAGTAATAAGTGATAGCCGTTCTCTGCCAAGACGTTGTCTGGACTGTTCTATAAAGGTTACCAGTTAAACATCCATGTTTCCAGACATCCCCATGGTAACATGTTGTTTGGACATTGTGGTGGTGACTGATGCCTGATGGTGAGTATTACAGATCATAAAAAATCATATTATGGGCCTAATCTTTTATATACAGTATGCTGGGCGCCGTGTCAGACAGTTAATGTTAATAATCATTTAAAGGACTTTTATTTTATTTTTTTCATTTACACCAGCCACCATAAGTCACATCTGCCCATGACAGATTGTGGTGCATCTTGGGAATGGGCTTAAGTGATGCGGTGAATCTGAGTATAAAATTGTCTAGAGCTACAGAATTCTGAATTCTGAATGAATAAATGAATGATTTTATCTGGAGGGCCGGATTGTCATGTGAAGCTTGACCAATCCTCAAACTATGGTCTCATTGGACATATCTGTCTGGGAGGGAGGGAGGGATGGAGGTAGGTACATAGATACATAGGTAGATAGATATAATACTGACCAGTGGTGTGTCCAGTTATAGACAGATGAACAGACATATACAGTATATAGATATATAATACTGACCAGTGGTGCGTCCAGATGCGTACAGTGAGAGGACCGCCTGGATGGCAACATACATGGCAGGAACGTTGAAGGTCTCAAACATGATCTGAGAGGGGGGGGAGAGAGAGAGAGAGAGAGAGAGAGAGAGAGAGAGAGAGAGAGAGAGAGAGAGAGAGAGAGAGAGATTCAACTGGGGTGTGTGTGCGTGTGCGTGCGTGCGTGCGCGTGTGTGTGTTGAAGTGAATTATATTAGAAATGATATTATTACGTAGCAGTGAATACTTGGTGTTGCTAGTTTGAGTTTGAGCGCTGAGAACTTGGATGTAAACACCAGCTGTAGATCAGGTCAGAAGGAAGGGAGGATAGGATGGAAGGTCAGAAGGTAGGGAGGATAGGATGGAAGGTCAGACAGCTGGCAGCACATTTGTTTTATGGCTGTGAAGGAGATCAGGAGTTCTTGGCTTTTTAAAAAAGAGAAGAATGTCTTATTGTTTCTGCTTTAGCCAATTATGAACTGAGAGTCAGGGTAGGGCAAGGCAGTCTGGTCTTGTGTGTCGTTGGTGAAGGACGTATGTATGTATGTGTGTGTGACTGTTACAGCACTTCAAAAAATACGGGAGTGTGTCGCTGTTACTACATGTCATCTTTTCGACACCCTACTCTAACCCTCATCCTAACCTTAACCTCCGTGGAGTGAGTCTCTAACCCTCACCCTAACCTTAACCTCCGTGGAGTGAGTCGCTAAACCTCCGGTCGAAATGATGGGCGTTCGCAAAAGCGAGATTTCCCCAAAAATACATGTTTTACTTTTAACATCATTTCTGGTCATGTAGACACCAGTGTCTCTTTCTAGTCATGTAGACACCAGTGTTATGTCTCTTTCTAGTCATGTTGACACCAGTGTCTTTTAGTTGAGATTTTAACTCCCCTGAGTCCCCATCTTTAAACCAATCCAGTGACTTTGATTGGTGCAGGGCTGAGCATGGATCAGATTGTAAATACCATCATTTATCTATTTCACTGCAGATTAGGTTATCGTCCCTAACCCTTAAATTCAACAAATTCTTTCAATAGACTAGAATCTTGTTTTATTTGATGGCCTTCCTGCCCTGGCATTTGGCCTTTGTGCCCTCAAAAATGGACAACACCATAGGCCAAGTGGCCACGCCCCTAAAATTGTGAAATTCCAAGCCTGGTTAGGGTATATAATAGGGTTTAGGGTACCTGGGTCATCTTCTCTCTGTTAGCCTTAGGGTTCAGTGTATATAATAGGATTAGGGATTATGGTATATAATAGAGTTTAGGGTTTAGGGTTTAGGGTTTAGGGTATAGTACCTGGGTCATCTTCTCTCTGTTGGCTTTAGGGTTCAGCGGGGCTTCTGTCAGCAGGGTAGGATGTTCCTCAGGAGCCACTCGCAGCTCGTTGTAGAATGAATGATGCCAGATCTGACCAATCACAGAGGAGAAGGGGAGGAGCATAGGAGAGAGAGAGAGAGAGAGAGAGAGAGAGAGAGAGAGAGAGAGGTGATGACTGTGAACTACATTCACTCCAGTTTTCAAATCAAGATCCATTATGGGCATTTGAGCCACAAAACGTAGAACATTTTGTTTTCATTGGATACGATTTTTGCCACAATTCCATGTTGTATTGATATTGTTCTCTCTCCTATGATTATCATAGGAGATATAATGTTCTACTTGTAAGTAACACAGATGTTTAACAATAATGTAACTCTTTAGATCGTAAAATGAAACCAAATCTGATTTGGTTTAATTTTACACTCTTAAGGACCACCTTCTCCATGTCATCCCAGTTGGTGATGATGTCATGTCCTTACCTTCTCCATATCATCCCAGTTGGTGATGATGTCATGTCCTTACCTTCTCCATATCATCCCAGTTGGTGATGATGTCATGTCCTTACCTTCTCCATATCATCCCAGTTGGTGATGATGCCATGTCCTTACCTTCTCCATATCATCCCAGTTGGTGATGATGCCATGTCCTTACCTTCTCCATATCATCCCAGTTGGTGATGATGTCATGTCCTTACCTTCTCCATATCATCCCAGTTGGTGATGATGTCATGTCCTTACCTTCTCCATATCATCCCAGTTGGTGATGATGCCATGTCCTTACCTTCTCCATATCATCCCAGTTGGTGATGATGTCATGTCCTTACCTTCTCCATATCATCCCAGTTGGTGATGATGCCGTGTTCGATGGGGTATTTCAGGGTCAGGATTCCTCTCTTAGACTGAGCCTCGTCGCCCACATAGCTGTCCTTCTGCCCCATGCCCACCATCACTCCCTAGAGAGACAGAGAGACAGACAGACAGACAGACAGACAGGTTATCTTTCTGCCCCATGCCCACCATCATTCCCTAGAGAGAGAGACAGATAGACAGACAGACAGACAGACAGACAGACAGACAGACAGACAGACAGACAGACAGACAGACAGACAGACAGGTCATCTTCTGCCCCATGCCCACCATCACTCCATACACAGAGAGACAGAGTTAAAACTCCATTTCAGTCATGATAGATTCATGGAAAACACCCATCCTTGGTTCTGGTGACTGATATTGTCTGATATTGGGATGGATGGACAGCCAGGGGAAGGGGAAGAGATGGGTCTAACCCTAAAGCCCCATTTACACCGAAAAAGCTGATTAATCAGCTTTGTAATTCAATGTAATCTCTATGAAAACTAACCTTGCGTCACCAGGCTTCTCGGGGGAAAGCCTGGTGTTAGTTTACAACGGGCCGTTTGATCCGGTCTAGGAGGAAACCACAAGCAGAAGAAGCGGCGTTGCTTTGTTTTGGTTCCCCCCGTTTGTTTCCCCAATCCTTATTAAAATGCTCCAGTAGCCTAGTGGTGGACTAAGGTGGACTAAAAGATGCACATACTTAACAACATTTTCCAAAAGCAAAACTACTCCGCATCAAGGGGTTTATTAGGTAGGCCCTAAAAGTATGTCATTGAGCGCAGGGGGATTTATTTTGGGTTAAAACTGAATCTGGTTTGATCTTTCTGGCCAAATTGTTGTATGTTGTAAGGACTACAACATGACGTAGAGTGGTTTCCGCTCTCGACTGGATCAAACCCTTAGAAGTGAAGGGATCCCAGACCATATGCAACTGCATGCAGCTTTGTAAAATTTCAAGCTTGAAAAAAGCTTGGAAAAATAAAAAGCTTGCTTTATTTTTCACTAGACCTCAGTTTTCTTCTTCTTTTTGCCTAGCCAATCATAGCACAGCATGATGTGGGTCGGCTGGGAGTTGAGTGGCAGGTACATTGGACACGCCCATGATAAAAAAAGCTGCTTGGTTTTTTAGCTTGATTTATTATTTTCTAGGTTTTGGTGTGAATGCAGCTTTAGAACACCTGGAGGCGAGACAGCTTAGGAATGCGAGAAAAGCAACAGAAAAGAAATCATGGGGAGAAAAGAAAGTTACATTCTTTGTGTGAATTGGCCCTTTAAAGGAGTAGTTCACTATTAGTATAGTATAGTATAGTTTTCTATTGATTACTCACACCATGGAGACTTGAGTTCAATAATATTGTTTGGTATTTGTCACATACCTAAGACAATATTAGTAAATTAGTAAGCACCCCCATTGATTCTGAATGGGGACACAAATGCAAGGCTCTGGATGGTTATCAATGGGGTTACATTTACTTGACCCTTGACCGTTGATTCTGACCCAGATGCATTTGGGTCCCCATCCAGAATCGAATTGACTATAATCTTTTTTTTTCTTCTTCGTATGCCACGAATGCAAAAAAATATTATTATTATTGAACTCAAATCTCATGTGTGAGTATTCAATAGAAAACAAGTCATTTTCAGGGTGAACTAATCCTTTAAAGGACAACTTTATTTTTTTACAACAAGGGTTCATATTTTAGATTGTAATTAGAGAAAAGAAAAAGTGAGTGTTAAAATGTTTTCATTTGCTTCGTTCTATTGTTTTATCACGTTTACCGTGCTAAAATGTGGGGCATGCGTACGCATGGGGGCATGCGTACAAGTGGCTAATTATGTCTTTTTAGACACAATAAGCCAGCAGTTTCTTTATTGCCATTTACAGTAACACTTCTAGCCCCCATAAGTCACATCCAACCATGAAAGGTTGCGTTGTATCTTGGGAATGGGCTTATTCTGTGTAAAATGACATATTTAGACACTTGTACGCATGCCCCCAACCACTGAAATAAGAATCTCTAAAACAATAGAAAGAATAGAAAGAAGTAAATGAAATCATTTTAACACTCATCTTTTATATTCTTTAATTACAATCTAAAATATGAACCCTTGTTGTAAAAAACTAAAGTTGTCCTTTAAAGAGACATCTCAGAGGAGTGTTTTTCCTATGTCTGTTCTTAAAACACATGCCGACCAATAGCGTGTCTCACCTGGTGCCTGGGCCGTCCCACGATGGAGGGGAAGACGGCGCGGGGGGCGTCGTCTCCGGCGAAGCCCGCCTTGCAGAGGCCACTCCCATTATCACACACCAGGGCGGTGCTCTCCTCCTCATCACACATGACTGACAGCTGGCTGGACCTGCACGCACACACACACACATGGACACACACACACACACACACACACACACATGGACACGCACACACACACACACATGGACACGCACACACACACACACACACACACATGGACACGCACACACGCACACACACACACACACACACACACACACACACACACACACACACACATGGACACGCACACACGCACACACACACACACACACACACACACACACACACACACACACACACACACACACACACACACACATTTACATTTTAGATGAAGCAGGGACCCCTTATAGCTGAGAGAGAGATGAAGCAGGGTCAGGGACCCCTTAGCTGAGAGAGAGATGAAGCAGGGACCCCTTAGCTGAGAGAGAGATGAAGCAGGGACCCCTTAGCTGAGAGAGAGATGAAGCAGGGACCCCTTAGCTGAGAGAGAGAGATGAAGCAGGGACCCCTTAGCTGAGAGAGAGATGAAGCAGGGACCCCTTAGCTGAGAGAGAGATGAAGCAGGGACCCCTTAGCTGAGAGAGAGATGAAGCAGGGACCCCTTAGTTGAGAGAGAGATGAAGCAGGGACCCCTTAGCTGAAAGAGATGAAGCAGGGACCCCTTAGCTGAAAGAGATGAAGCAGGGACCCCTTAGCTGAAAGAGATGAAGCAGGGACCCCTTAGCTGAAAGAGATGAAGCAGGGACCCCTTAGCTGAAAGAGATGAAGCAGGGACCCCTTAGCTGAAAGAGATGAAGCAGGGACCCCTTAGCTGAAAGAGATGAAGCAGGGACCCCTTAGCTGAGAGAGAGATGAAGCAGGGACCCCTTAGCTGAGAGAGAGATGAAGCAGGGACCCCTTAGCTGAGAGAGAGATGAAGCAGGGACCCCTTAGCTGAGAGAGAGAGATGAAGCAGGGACCCCTTAGCTGAGAGAGAGATGAAGCAGGGACCCCTTAGTTGAGAGAGAGATGAAGCAGGGACCCCTTAGCTGAAAGAGATGAAGCAGGGACCCCTTAGCTGAAAGAGATGAAGCAGGGACCCCTTAGCTGAAAGAGATGAAGCAGGGACCTCTTAGCTGAGAAAGAGATGAAGCAGGGACCCCTTAGCTGAAAGAGATGAAGCAGGGACCCCTTAGCTGAAAGAGATGAAGCAGGGACCCCTTAGCTGAGAAAGAGATGAAGCAGGGACCCCTTAGCTGAAAGAGATGAAGCAGGGACCCCTTAGCTGAAAGAGATGAAGCAGGGACCCCTCCACTACATATTGGATTTATGGTAAATGTGTGTACAGTTGGCTCTGTACTTGGTCCTCTTTTTTTCCTCTGTATATCAAACCTCTCCACTGAAAACAGCTGATCTACACAAGCTTGTAGATCTGCTATTTTCATTGAATGTTTCACTCCAGAACAGACCAGGGACAACTCCTGGCGTTGCGAGGCGTTGTGGCATGTAGATCTGCTATTTTCACAATTTCCAAAAAGTCCTTAAATTGTCACTTTAGAAACGTTCAGATACCCTCTACACTTAAAACCTTATGTTGGTTTGTTCACGGTTTCAGAGAGAAAACAATGTTGCACATTAAGTCTAATAATCATCTGGGGACCCCCCAAAATAATTTGGGGACCCCCCTGGGGGTCCCAAACAACAGGTTGAGAACCACAGATATTCTTCCATGAAATAAACTGTATTTTAGGGGGAAAGATTTGCATATTTATGTAGCCTGTATGACATGTATGATTAAAAAAAAAGAAAAAAATACGGTGTAATTCAGGCTCTGTGACATGATTGATGTGGGACAGACAGACAGACAGACAGACAGACAGACAGACAGACAGACAGACAGACAGACAGACAGACAGACAGACAGACAGACAGACAGACAGACTAAAGTCTAAACATCTGTACAGTGTGAAGAAAACATCTGTAAACTATGAAGGAACAAGTGTACACACTGTGTGTGTGTGTGTGTGTGTGTGTGTGTGTGTGTGTGTGTGTGTGTGTGTGTGTGTGTGTGTGTGTGTGTGTGTGTGTGCGTGCGTGCGTGCGTGCGTGCGCGCGCGCGTGTGTGCTACTAGAGCTAATGAATGAGCAGGGGGAACTCTGGGAAAATGTCCTAATTAGGGCATGGTACCGAGTCATGACTGAGTTTGGTCTGGAATGGTCCCTTACACCCCCCCCCCCCCCCCCCCCTCCCCCCCTCCCCAACCCCCCTCTCTGTCTCTCTCTACCCCCGCACACCCCTCTCTCCCTCAACTCTCTCTCTCTCTCTCCCTCTCTCCCTCTCTCCCTCTCTCTCTCTCTCTCTCTCTCTCTCTCTCTCTCTCTCTCTCTCTCTCCCTCTCTCGTACATGCTGGTAACAGTAGGCAGGGTGAGAGAGAGAGAGAGAGAGAGAGAGAGAGGGAGAAGGAGGGAGAGAGGGGAGTGGGGAAGGGAGAGAGAGAGAGAGAGATAGAGAGAAGGAGAAGGAGGGAGAGAGAGAGAGAGGGAGAGAGAGAGAGAGAAGGAGAAGGAGGGAGAGAAGAGAGAGAGAGAGAGAGAAGGAGAAGGAGGGAGAGAGAGAGGGAGAGAGCAGAGAGAGAAGGAGAAGGAGGGAGAGAGAGAGAGGGAGAGAGAGAGAGATAGAGAGAAGGAGAAGGAGGGAGAGAGAGAGAGAGAGGGAGAGAGAGAGAGAGAAGGAGAAGGAGGGAGAGAGAGAGAGGGAGAGAGAGAGAGAGAGATAGAGAGAAGGAGAAGGAGGGAGAGAGAGAGAGAGAGAGGGAGAGAGAGAGAAGGAGAAGGAGGGAGAGAGAGAGAGAGGGAAAGAGAAAGAGAGGAGTGGGAAAGGTAGAGAGAGATAGAGAGACAGAGAGCGAGGGAGTGTATACTCTACCATCACCATATTTAGTCATAAACTCAGGGAATCAAACCTTTCTGTGATGGCTGCCAGCACACACTGTGTGTGGTGTGTGTGTGTGTGTGTGTGTGTGTGTGTGTGTGTGTGTGTGTGTGTGTGTGTGTGTGTGTGTGTGTGTGTGTGTGTGTGGTGTGTGTGTGTGTGTGTGTGTGTGTGTGAAAATACTCTGTTAAGTAGAAGTGCAGTTGTGTAATGTCCAAAATGATCAAAATGTTGTCTTCTGAAAATAGCATGATACAGTATATACAGTACATTATAGAGCTGTGTTTAATAAGTGTTTTATATGTTTTGTAATGATATCCAATTCTACAAAGTAACTAAAGCTTTCATATAATTGTAGTTGAGTAAAAGTACAATATTTTCCTCTGAGATGTAGTGGAGTAGAAGTAAAAGTATTGAAAATGTGTACTAAAATACTGAAGAATGTAAAAAAAGAATACCTCATAATTGTGCTTAAAGGGGAAGACCACCCCATTTTCAATATTGAACTATGTCATTAATATACCTTAGAGGAGTTGTGTGGAAATAAAATAAAAAAGTTCCCCCCCTTCTGTGTTGCCTAGAACTGGAGGATTGATTTTGGGGTTTGTATTGTAAAGTACAACTTGATGACATCACACATTGTACTTTACAGTACAAACCCCAAAATCAATCCTCCAAAATGGGTGGTCTTCCCTTTAAGTACTTTGAGTACATGAACTTAGTTACTTTACGCCACTGTTAGGTGTCTGCAGACGCTGGTGCCTCATGCGGGATTTGTGTTGTTATAAATATATTCCAAATGTTTCAAGATTGTTGTAAAATAGTCTGATCTTCCAATGTACGGTTTCTGATCATTTCGGGAGCGTAAACAGCCTATGTCATTTTGTAGTCCTACCTACAGTAGACGGACTACAAGATCATAATGTGTAGCAATCAAATGATAGCCGACGGAGGTTCAGGATGTTGATGCTATATCAACTCATTTAGCTGGCGATCCCCTCCAGGACCCCTAGGGGGTCCCCAGACCTCACTTTGAGAACCAATACTATTACTATAAATAATACTATAGAGGGTATGCATGTGACATCATCATCATACCAGGAAGTTATGCAGGAACGCCTACTGAGTGGCAAAACACTACTTTCTGGTCTTGACAGCCCAAACATCCACACAGAAAAGTCTTATCTGATTGCATCAAATTATGTTAAACAACGTTAAACTTAGTTTGCCACTCACTTTGCCACTCGATTTGCCACTCACTTTATGCATGCACAAACCCTCTCTAGCTTCACCTGCAAAATACTGTAACATAAAAGCAATGGTTGATGTATGGCTATACACCCTATTTACTCTTATTTACTTTGACAAAGTGCTTTACAGTGGCAAATAAAATACAGTGCATCAAAATAAAAACAATAAAATCATTACAGCAATAGATTAAAAAATCACACCCAATGTGAAGTGAGCGTGGTCATGCTTGCATAACGTCTTCAGACTAGGATTTAAGTCTAGGATGTACGGGCTATGCTACACACACACGTTTTGCTATGGCAAAACGCTGAGGAAAAAGGCTACAGACACACGCACAGCCACTAATAGGAGAAAAAATATATATAACAAAAAACAATAAACAAGTGATCTAAGGGAAGGCCTTGGTTTAGGTTTTAAAAGATGCTACTGAGTTTGCATCCCTCCTGGTGTTCCAGGTGCCTGGCTGCAAGGCCCGATCAGCCCTACGAGGTTGGATGTAAAGCCCCTTTTCTACAGGCCCAACAACACCACACCACACCACACCACACCACTCCACACCACACCACCCACTTGTGCCAGGTTTTCCACTACAAGGACCTGGGAAGAGTGGTGTGAAACTGATCACTCACTGACTTTTCATATAGTATAGTATATAGTATAGATATAGTTGTAATAGTTGTAGTACATGATAATAGATTATAATAATCTATTATAGTGTGTTATAGTTATCATAGTAATACATTAATACTTTACAGTGTATTGTAATCACAGTTATAATCCATTATAGTGTACTATAATTTATGATAGTTGTAATACAAATTTATATTGTATTATAATCACAGTTAAAAGGGTCAATTTGTTTCGTACCGATAGGGGTACTTTTGTGTAATGGAAAATGTAGATATTTTCATGCGGTGCATTGTGTGTGGTGTGGTGTAGTGTGGTGTGGTGTGGTGCTAAAGCTGCAGTCGAAAAGGGGCTTTAATTAATGGAGTCAGCAGAGCCC
>NW_027664865.1:0-22500 GCF_963921795.1 Nannobrachium achirus
AAAAGGTTTGAGCATCACTGACATGGAAATATACGTTTCTTGGCACACATTTTCACGATTTTTCAATAATAGCAGATATATGCGAGCTTGTATATCTGCTATTTTTCAATAGTTAACATTCATGGGGGGCCCGCAGTGAATCCTTGTACCCAGGGCCCAGAATTTGGTGTGACGCCCCTGGCCCTTGTTGCTGCCGTCGTCGACGCCTGTGAATGTGAAGGCATAGGCCAGGTTTCAGGCAGAGAGGGAGCACTTAAAAGAAATACTTAGGTATTTGAAAGTACATATTATAAAGTGCATTTTCTCCTAAATGCATTAGTGTATTGACATTTTGAAATGTTCACCCAAATTTCAAACAGCTTTCAGACTTTTCTATATAACAAAAAATAGCCGATCTACAAGCATACGACGTGTCGCATTGCCACGTGTCGTTTGCTTGCAATAGTATGAAAAGTCCAATATCTTAACCATTACTCCAAAGGGATATCCCGGTGCCCCTATGGAACAAGGGAGATACTAGACTTTTTGAGGCTTCAGGCTCTAATCAGGCGTTTGTGAACACTCAGGACAGATTTTAATTTGCTTCATTTCAATGACTTTACCATGGTTAAAATGGAGTTTGAAGTTACAATGGGTTTGTATAGGAATGGGACCTGGATGGGGCAGTGTCTGATAAAATGAATATTAAATATCTAAACACTGAATCAAGCAAATTCCAATCTGTCTGGAGTGCTCACAAAAGCCTGATTATGATAAAATGACAAAAAGTTTTTTTTTTTAAAGTGAAATATCCCTTTAAGTACAGTTGGCTGTACTCAGGTAAACATATTTAGTGGCCCGCCACTGCGTTTAGCCATTGTTGTTGTTGTTGTTGTGGTCGGTGAGTGTGAAGCAGTGAAGGGGAAAAGCAGCAGACTCTGGAGGTGTTGGGTGGGAGCCCAGGTAACCAGGGTTACGAGTGTAACCAACCAGAACCATGTGTTCTGGAGGTGTTGGGTGGGAGCCCAGGTAACCGGGGTTACGAGTGTAACCACCCAGAACCATGTGTTCTGGAGGTGTTGGGTGGGAGCCCAGGTAACCGGGGTTACGAGTGTAACCAACCAGAACCATGTGTTCTGGCGGTGTTGGGTGGGAGCCCAGGTAACCGGGGTTACGAGTGTAACCACCCAGAACCATGTGTTCTGGCGGTGTTGGGTGGGAGCCCAGGTAACCGGGGTTACGAGTGTAACCAACCAGAACCATGTGTTCTGGCGGTGTTGGGTGGGAGCCCAGGTAACCGGGGTTACGAGTGTAACCACCCAGAACCATGTGTTCTGGAGGTGTTGGGTGGGAGCCCAGGTAACCGGGGTTACGAGTGTAACCAACCAGAACCATGTGTTCTGGAGGTGTTGGGTGGGAGCCCAGGTAACCGGGGTTACGAGTGTAACCACCCAGAACCATGTGTTCTGGAGGTGTTGGGTGGGAGCCCAGGTAACCGGGGTTACGAGTGTAACCAACCAGAACCATGTGTTCTGGAGGTGTTGGGTGGGAGCCCAGGTAACCGGGGTTACGAGTGTAACCAACCAGAACCATGTGTTCTGGAGGTGTTGGGTGGGAGCCCAGGTAACCGGGGTTACGAGTGTAACCAACCAGAACCATGTGTTCTGGAGGTGTTGGGTGGGAGCCCAGGTAACCGGGGTTACGAGTGTAACCACCCAGAACCATGTGTTCTGGAGGTGTTGGGTGGGAGCCCAGGTAACCGGGGTTACGAGTGTAACCAACCAGAACCATGTGTTCTGGAGGTGTTGGGTGGGAGCCCAGGTAACCGGGGTTACGAGTGTAACCACCCAGAACCATGTGTTCTGGAGGTGTTGGGTGGGAGCCCAGGTAACCGGGGTTACGAGTGTAACCAACCAGAACCATGTGTTCTGGAGGTGTTGGGTGGGAGCCCAGGTAACCGGGGTTACGAGTGTAACCAACCAGAACCATGTGGCAGCCAGTCTACCTGGAGCTCAGGGGCGTCACAAGGGGTAGGAAAGTGGGACTGAGTTACTATAGGGCCCAAGGTGGTGGAGGGGCCTTAATTATTTTATACTTTAGCTATTGAAAAATAGCAGATATACGGTGCAGCGCTGCGAGCTTGTAGATCTGCTATTTTTGAAAAGTCGTGAAAATGTGTGCAAATCTTTGAATATATGTATTTTTTAAGCAAACATTTGTAACTCAAATGTTGCTTCTAGGGGGGTCCCTGGAACTAAATATTTTGAGATGGTGGTCCGTGGCCAAATACATACCATTTTGGGGGTCCTTCACATGAAAAGGTTTGAGAACCACTGCCATCGAAACATAGATTTTTCAAAAAACCTTAGAAGGATTTGAAATATTCAAAGATTTTCATGATTTTTCAAAAATAGCAGATCTACAAGCGCGCTGTGAGCTTGTATATCTGCTATTTTTCAATAGTTAAAGCACAGGGGCCCCGCAATGAATCCTTGTACCCGGGGCCCAGAATTTGGTGTGACACCCCTGCTGGACCTGCTGCTCCCAACGCCTCTCAGCAAGGACAACTAGCATCCTGGGATGGATGCTGGCCAGGGGAAAACATCTACTAAACCAGTGGTTCTCAATGTGGGTTCCAGACCCCCAGGGGGGTGCCCAAATTATTCTGGGGGGTCCCCAGATGATTAGCTTAATGTGCAACATTGTTTTCTCACTGAACACAGTAAACAATCCAACATAAACTTTAAGTGTATGGAGGGTGTATTCACATTTCTTAAGTGACAATTTAAGAACTTTTTAACACCTCTAAAATGACAAATTAAACATTGGTCAAATTGTCAAATATTAGAAGCAGAAATTGTGAAAATAGCAGATCTGTATGCTCACAACGCCTCGCCGTTGTGAGCATACAGATCTGCTATTTTCACAATAGAACCGTGTTATACAAAATGTAATTCCTCAACTCTTAACCTACGTCAGCATAAGTTGTTGCTTCACTTGACCCATAATATTCCCACAATACGGTCACAGCAGGAACCCTGTAGCCATGCATGTCCATTCCAGATATAGTTTTTTATTTAGGCGGGTGTAACCATTACATTTCCATCTACACACTGACATGCCTCTATACGGTGCGAGCCATAGCTTCTAGCCGTAGCCATCACAACGTGTCATTCAAGGCTTGGATCATCATGTCATCTCAGAGACAAGGATCTCAGCTTAAGGTAACTGACAACACATTTGGAGTGACTCTACGACCGTTCCAATATCATCCACCGCACGCGGGCGGGTGGGGGTTGATGGATGGACGGACAAATCCTCATCATGTTTGATTCGCTGTCGCGAGGGGAAGCGACGGGGAAAGCTTTATCCCTGCAAGACCTGAATTAATTTCTACTGGCCATTTTTTTTTTTTTTAATCAGATGGTGTTGTAGGAGTCCTAATCACAGGAAAATGAAATTTAAAAAAATTAATTATGTTTTTGTAAGGTTTTATAGCCATAAATCATGCTCTAATTTGCATTTTGGGGATATTTTTCACAATAATAACATACATGTTCTAGACATTCTAATGATCACGAAAAAAAATATTACAGGCATTTTACTTCTGTTTTAGTGAGGAATAGCTTCAGTTAAAAAGTGAGATGTTTTTCGTCCAGACGCTGGAATTTCAACTTCTCTGGGAGGTGTGAATGTCAGCCTCTGTGGGGGGTATTTATATGCAAATATCGTGGCCAATGGCATTGTAATACTAAACAATAGGATTTAATGGTGATGTTAATGTGAAAAAAGAACAGGAAAACTAACTATAACATAAAAAAAAAAAATGATTTAAAAAATGTTGCCAAAAAGCAACGCTGGGCCTTGCAGGGTTATAAGGCCTGCCGCTCACTCCTCATCTCTCCCTCGTCCTCAATCTGCCCGCACGACACCCCTGCACCGCACGACACCCTGCACCGCACGACACCCTGCACCGCACGACACCCTGCACCGCACGACACCCTGCACCCGTCAACCTGTGTACACGCAGGCTGAGAATAATACAGCCCTGGATTGTTGCCATCGCCCGGACAAAACCTCAACTAACCACTTTTGAACCCAGCAGGAGATCTAAAAAACTCACAACGTGTCGCAGGCACTACACATTGTGAGCTTGTAGATCTGCTATTGATTTGGCAAAAAGATGTAGAGCAAGGGTCTTCAACAGGGGGTCCGGGACCCCTAGGGGGTCCTCAGAGTTACTACAGGGGGTCCTCCAAATCTTTGTGAGATAGAAACTTTTTTTCCTCCTTTTTTATATCAACCACTTGAACCCTAGCATCCATATTCTGAGAACTTTAGACAAAAATAGCAGAGGCGTTGTGAGCTTGTAGATCGGCTATTTTTGGCAAAGAGGTTCGGTGTAGAGGGGAAAAAGAGCAGTCTAAGTACAGAGTGAAAGTTCAAGTTTATTAAGTATTGACGGTTCGAGAATCCTAAATACAGTGATGATTGAGCTGTCATTGTGCTGTCAAAAGATGAAACTATATGGAATCTATTAACAGGTTGTGGGGGTCCCTGCTTTATCTCTGTCTCAACTAAGGGGTCCTTGGCCTGAAAACCTTGAAAACCCCTGATGTAGAGGGGAGGGGTGGCGGGGGGGGGGGGGGGGGGGGGGGGGCGTACAGTTGCAACTGGAGTCCCGGTTCAGGGTTTTAAAGCGGCTAAAACCTCCAACACTTCTCAGATACGCGGACGGTGTTCTTATTTATTTGGCTCATCCTCATCCTGAGCCCCTGGTCTTTGTCCCGGCAGCCAGAGTGAAATGAAGCGAGCGTGGAGAGAGGGTCGAGGTGTGTCAGACCGACAGCAGGCTGGAAGAGAGATAAACAATTCTCAGCTTCCATTGGATGCCGGCAATTTCAACTCTTTCGCCCCCGGAGGGGGGGAGAAAGAGTTGAAATGGCCGACATCCAAAAAAAAGGGCAAAAGGAGAATTAAAAGCGTCCAGTGGAAAATGCAACGTGTTGTTCTCGGTGGACAGAAACCTCGGGGGGCAGAAACCATTTTTCAGCTTGAAACAGTTTAACAAAAATATATATTCTATATAGGCTACAGATCAATCTCAGAAAATGTGAATATTGTGTAAAAAAAAAAGCATTGCAGATGCCCTGGCACCCCAAATCACTTCCCACTGGACTTCAAGCTACTCTGACGTCAGAAGGTTGACATTTCTCTATCATAAATCCTTGTTTTGAGTGGTCTCGAGTAATATTGTAATATCTATAAATATGGACTTTTGATATTCATGAGCTGTATGCCATAAAAAATCAAAAAGTTAACAAAAAAAGTTTTGAAGTAATTCACTGAATTTGAACGTTTCAAGAAATATTATGAAAGTTTCAACAATTTTTACTTTTACAAAATATTCAAATTTTCTGAAATGTATCTGTATATTGTAGTGAGCTTGTAGATCTGATCTATTGAGCCAATGAAAGGTACTAACAAGAGCTTGTGACTGAGCAACAACCACGCTGCACCCAACCGGAACACAGGTTCACAGAAGTAACATATCGTCGTTGTCGGGCAGAAACCTCGTATCTCCAAGTTTCAAATGTGTACGTTCTTTCGCAAAGTAAAGCCCTGCTTCATCATACAAGGCTGTCGCACAAGAGTAATGAAAACAGCAGATCTACAAGCACACAACGCCTCGCAGGTGCGAGGCGTTGTGTGCTTGTAGATCTGCTGTTTTCACTACTTTAAATCATTTTTAAAATGATAAATGCAAACCGAACAGTTTTGGACATACAAAGTTTTCACGCGACAACGATGATGTTGTCTTACTTACTTTTCACTGTTTTCAGGATTAAAAACAAATCTAAAAACTGCTAAATTAGTAGATCGACAAGCTCAAAAGGTTGGAGCCCACAGATCTGCTGCTTGATGCTTTTGTGTTAAGCTGCAGTTTGATCAAGTCAACCCAGGAAGAGTTTAAATATGAAGACAATGAGGGGTTCCTGGCCCGACATCAACGATATGAGGGTTTCCACCCAACAGTGACGGTTATG
This sequence comes from Nannobrachium achirus, assembly GCF_963921795.1. Classification (NCBI taxonomy): domain Eukaryota; kingdom Metazoa; phylum Chordata; class Actinopteri; order Myctophiformes; family Myctophidae; genus Nannobrachium; species Nannobrachium achirus. The sequence continues at coordinate 6,027 of NW_027664865.1, forward strand.
GCTGCTTGGCCGAGTTGTTTGGAGCTTGGAATGTAGCGTGTCACACCAGTCAGTCATGGTTGGTAGAAGGAGTGGGGGTATAGGGTAGGGGGTAAATGGTAAATGGTGCATTTATATAGCGCCTTTATCCAAGGAGCTTTACAGAGATTGTGCATTACATTCACCCATTCACACACACATTCATTACATTCACCCATTCACACACACATTCATTACATTCACCCATTCACACACACATTCATTACATTCACCCATTCACACACACATTCATTACATTCACCCATTCACACACACATTCATTACATTCACCCATTCACACACACATTCATTACATTCACCCATTCACACACACATTCATTACATTCACCCATTCACACACACATTCATTACATTCACCCATTCACACACACATTCATTACATTCACCCATTCACACACACATTCATTACATTCACCCATTCACACACACATTCATACACCGATGGCAGAGGAAACCATGCTTGGCACCAACCTGCTCATCAGGAGCAGTTAGGGGTTCAGAGTCTTGCTCAAGGACTCTTCCACACTAACTCTGGGGGAGCCTGGGATTGAACTGGGAACCCTCCGACTGTGTTCTAATGACGGTTTCTCTACCCCTGAGCCACTGCCGCCCCTATAGGGTATAGGGGGTGGTTGGTAGAGGGAGTGGGGGTGTTCTAAATAAACCTGCTTGCATCAAGGATGAATTATGAATTGGCACCGACAGTGTTTTCTTTTTTCTCTGCTGGTTTGGCTGCGGTGGCGGTGGCTACTGCGGAACGCTGATATCGTTGGACTGAAGCATTATGGGTAATGAGAAGCCGGTCCTCATTTATCAATATTTGCCTATCGTCATTGTCGGGCAGAAACCTCGTATCTCCAAGTTTCAAATTTGTACGTTTTTTTCGCAAAGTAAAGCACTGCTTCATCATACAAGCCTGTCACACAAAAGTAGCGACAACAGCAGATCTAGATCGTCTGTTTTCACCAGTTTAAATCATTTTTAAAATGATAAATGCAAAACGAACGGTTTTGGACATACAAGGTTTTCACCCGACAACGACGCTGTGTGTGTGGAACGGTTGTGAGAGGATGAAGTACCAGGCTGGGATTTAAAAAATAATAACAACAAACTTCAACTAAAAAAAAAAACAGAATAAATGTTTAGAAAGAACTGTTACATTCTGATTTGCTGCTGAAATGTGACTGCCGCACACTTTTCACACACACACACGCACACGCACACGCACACACACACACACACACACACACACACACACACACACACACACACACACACACACACACACACACACACACACTTCTGACATTAACTGACCTATATTTGTCTCCGGCATTGCATGTGTCTATCTCTTTGTCTCTCTCTCTCTCTCTCTCTCTCTCTCTCTCTCTCTCTCTCTCTCTCTCTCTCTCTCTTAACATAATAATTTACTTCCAGGTTTTTTAAATAAAATAATAATTATCTGCGTACGGCAGGGCAGGGCTGTGCCGGCCGGACGACGCCTGATTAACCTATTTTAGTAGTAGCACAGTGACACGTTTCCACTGCTCACTGGCTACACACACACACACACACACACACACACACACACACACACACACACACACACACACACACACACACACACACACACACACGCACACGCACACGCACACACACACACACACACACACAGCGAGCCAGTACAGCATGCAGCGTCTGATGCAACTCAGAAACGCAGAAAATAAGGGGGGCAAAAAGAGGACAAAATGTAAATGTTCCCCTATTATGACATTCCCCAAAATAGGGATGCCACATTGATAGTGGTTAATACATGAATACCGCTATATAAAATATATATTATTTATACTTCTCCTCTTTATAAAACCCAGAGACACACATGACCACTTTCACTTTTTACTTTCAACAATTGTATACGAAAAACCCAGAACGGTATTGTTTTGGCTTTTTTTTTTCCTTTTCAAGTTCAGATTCCATATACGAGTCTGCAAATTCAGAGGTACGAGTGCACAAATCTTAATGTACAACTGCTCAACATCAGAAATCTGCTTTCACGAATAAGTTACAATAATACCTCCAAGTACTGTACACCTCCTGGACATGGCACCCACTGGGTCCCATTTTTCAGAGTCTTTGGTATGACCCCTGACCTCCCAGTCTCAGGGCCGATACTCTAACCACAAGGCCACTGAGTACAGTATGGAGATACAAGTTTTCTGCCTGACACAGCGATCGATGATATCGTCTCTGTCAGGTGTAGACCTCAAGTCCAAAAACTCTTACTTTACAAGATTCAAATTTAAACAAAGTATCAGATCTTCAGCTCTTGCGGATCTGCTGTTTCCATGCTTTTGACGCGTGATGCTGTAGTGTGATCACTACAGACTTAATTCACGAAAAACAGTTAGAATAAGCCAACCTCTCCTCTTTCCTCAACTCTTCATTGTCTAATCTGGTTCACACCACCGAGGCGCCCACACTGCTTTCTGCGTTCATCTCCTCCTGTTCACAAGTCTGTTCTCTTGTTTAGTTCTGCTCGCTTCTCCTCCTCCGTTTTGTTTTTCTTGGCGCAAGGCGCGGACATCTGCAGCGTGGCGGCACGGTGGCGTGTTGCTAACAGCTTTTAATGAATGGTTAACGCGTTTAGAACTGGTACACATTATTGTGTATCATTATTTTATGCTTTAACTATTGCTGTGAGCTTGTAGATCTGCTATTTTTGGAAAAAGTCGTGACAATGTGTGCAAATCTTTGAATATATGTATTTTTAAAGCGAACGTTTGTAACTCAAATTTTGCTTCTGGTGGGTTGCTGGAACTAGATATTTTTGAGATGGGGGTCCGTGGCCAAATAAATATCATTTTGGTGGTCCTTCAGATGAAAAGGTTTGAGAACCACTGACATAGTAGTCTCTCAAGAACAGACTAACTGAGCTCCAGCTAAGTGAAAAGGACCTTTTCTTTGACGATGGCTGGCCAGATTGCTGACATAGAAACAGGTTTAAAAAAAAAAATCAAACCTCGGTTCGAAGTGGAGCGGTGAATTTGAGCAGCTGTACCCTATGTGAGTGAGTGAGTGAGTGTAAACTGTGCCTGTGAGTGAGTGGTGAGTGTGCCTGGCCTGCACAAAACAGCGCCCCTCCTTTAACTAGTGTTTTGTGTGTGGCCACTCAAGGTATTGCCAGGCTACGGACACGGCCAGCCAGCCACCCAGCCAGCCACCCACCCACCCAGCCAGCCACAGACATACCCACGGACATACCTGTTCATTGGGAGCGCTTTCACCGCTCCAAAAAAACGTAGAAGTTTTCAAAAGACACTTATAGAATCGGGTCAAAATTAAAATTTTCACAATTTTTCAAAAATAGCAGTGTGAGCTTGTATATCTGCTATTTTTCAATAGTTAAAGCATAAAATAATAATACACAATAATGTGTACCCGTTCTAAATAGGTTAAAGATGCACTTGTTTGTTTGTTGTTGTCTTGCCTTCATCTTTGTTCTGCATTGTTATTTGCAGTGGTGGGAAAAGAAGTACTCAACGTTTCTTGCTAAAGTAAAAGCATCGATGCTGCAATGTAGAAATGCTCTGTTGCGAGTAGAAAGTCTGGAATTCAACATTTACTTGAGTAAAAGAACAAAGGTATTGGTATATCAACATGTATTAAAGGAGTAGTTCACCCCCAAAATGAGTTTTTTTCTATTGATTACTCATGCCATGGAGACTTGAGTTCAATAATATTTTTGAGTTTTTTGTTGCATTCCTAAGACAATAGTTTGATAACAATGAATGTACCCCCATTGATTCCACATGGGAATCAATGGGGGTACATTTACTATAATATATTTTTGTGTCTTAGGAATGCAACAGATACCAACAATTATTATTATTGTCTCCATGGCTCTCATGAGCTTGTAGATTGTCTATTTTCAAATGGCCCAAATGTATATACTGTATTAGGGGTGGGCGATATGGTGATAATTATCGTTGAGACGATACAATGTCTCCACGATATGCCTCTTCAGAGACATCGTATATATATCGCGATACAATTGAGGGAGCCTTATAAGAAATCCTGTTTAATCGTTAATACAGAGATTCATTGCAGAATTCAATTTAAACCTGCATTTTGGTCTAAATCTGTAGTTCTCAAACTTTAAAATGTCAAGGTCTCCCCTTAACTCTGACAGTATACAAATAAAACCAAATGGACCCGTAAGGGTCCATTTGGTTTCATTTGTATACTGTCAGAGTTACATACTTGTAAAGTTCAATTTGGACCTCCCAAAAGGAACCCAGAGAGTCTAGTTTTTGTCAAGTAACCTGAAAAATAACCATAAAAACCAACGTGAAAAAGAATCGTGATAAAATCGTGTATCGTGATACAGCTTGGGGAAATATCGTGATATTGTATTTTTCCATATCGCCCACCCCTATTTAACTGTATATGGCTGAAGTGCTTAAGTGTGTTTTGTAATAATCATCCCAATCTACACAGTAACATAATGTAATACTAATCCCAATCTACACAGTAACAAAGTAAAGTGTGTTGTGTAATACTAATCCCAATCTACACAGTAACAATCTACACAGTAACAATCTACACAGTAACAAAGTAAAGTGTTCAATTAGTTGTAGTAAAAGTACAATATTTGCCTTTGAGTTGGGGTGGAGTAGAAGTAAAAGTGCTGAAAATTGGAATCACGCCCAGTAAAGTAAATAATATATATCTAAATATATATTATATAATATATATATATATATATATATATATATATCTAAATGTTACTTAAGTAGTACTTGAGCCAATGTACTTTTTGCGACCATAGGTGGCATTTTAGTTTGAGAAACGGCACATCTCGTCTCCGTCTGTGTCAGGTTTTTTACGGTCTATGGTTTTGACACTCTGACATCACGCTCTGACATCACTGTGATGTCAGGGAACCAACAGATTCGCTTTTATGCCCATATATGGAGATCCCTGATGTCATCAATATTAAGCGCCATATCTAACAGGACTTCATATGGGAATGCCCATATATGGAGGCCACGTCGACCTCATACGACACTAACTGAATCCATACTGTATGGCCAAGACAGCCCATATCTGTGTGGCTGGTTCTAAAGACAGGGATCTCCATGTTTGGGCATAAGGGATTGTATGTATGATGTCAGATGTCATATACGTCATAAGACTTTCACATAAGAAATAACTGAGTAGGCATGTTTGGGGTCTCACAGCATATCCCCATGGTATGGTATACAGTACCATACCATGGGTATAGTACGATCTCCATATATGGGTACCAGGGGTCTCCATATAACTGGTCCGATATACATCACTGGCCAGATGGCCAAGACATGGCGCGACCTCGCCCTTCGCTTGTCGCCCTGAGGCGTCTTACTAATATGTTCTGTATGGATTCGAATAGAGCCGCACGCTGGTGCCACTCGCTGGAAATGGCAGACCTACAAGCACACATATGGTGTCACGGATGCAGCATTTGGCCTTGTAGGTCTGCTATTCTCGGAAGTATGAATTGGTCTTAAAACGTCTTCCAAAAAGAAGGACCCTGCATTATAGTGTATATACGCCGTATATACACACTATTATACTGTATATGCTGCATATTCCTCATCTCTCCATCTCCTACTTTTAGGATGCCCCGCGGGGATACCAGAATCAAACGGCGGATGAGAGGAGACATATTTTTTTATACTCTGCGGTTTTGCGAAGGCTTTAATAGGAATGGACGCTCTTAGATTTACGTTATCACACCATAACAAGATGGAGGAGGAGGAAGAGAGAGGGGAAAAAAAGCACATCTCTCGCACCCTCAAATGATTCCTCCCTGTCAGAACCCATTACAGCCTGAGATAACACGCCATGATGTGACATGCTTATACACCCCGCTACACACACATATACACACACATATACACCCCGCTACACACACATATACACACACATACACACACACACATATACACCCCGCTACACACACAGATACACACACATATACACACACACACATATACACACACATACACACACACACATATACACACACACATACACCCCGCTACACACACATATACACACAGTATACTGTACCGTAGCCCCCGCAGAATTAGCTCTCGAGTGCATTGCACGCACACACGCGTGTACGCACGCACGCTGAGACACAAACACGAACATAATCACACCATAGCGCTGCTGTGGGGGAGGTAAACCTCCTATCTCCACATTCTAACTTTGTGTTTTGTTTTTCTCCTAAGTTTAACTTAACACCAAAGTAAGTTTAACTTAACACCAAAGTAAGTTTAACTTAACACCAAAGTAAGTTTAACTTAACACCAAAGTAAGTTTAACTTAACACCAAAGTAAGTTTAACTTAACACCAAAGTAAGTTTAACTTAACACCAAAGTAAGTTTAACTTAACACCAAAGTAAGTTTAACTTAACACCAAAGTAAGTTTAACTTAACACCAAAGTAAGTTTAACTTAACACCAAAGTAAGTTTAACTTAACACCAAGTTTAACTTAACACCAAAGCGTTGAAAGTAGCAGAGCCGCAAGATCAAAACACGGGTGCGAAGTGACGCGTTTTGAGCTTGTCAATGTGTTATGTTATGTTATGTTATGTTATGTTATGTTATGTTATGTTTTCTTTATTTGACATGGACATCACTCTATCACATTGGACGAACCAGTCCAAGCACAACTAATTCTCATCACCTGTCCATAGGAGGCATTTCTAAATTACAATAATACAAATCTAACACCTAATCAAGTACAAAAACAGTAATACTAATCTAAAACCAAGTCAAGTACAGCAAATAATAATATGCATTTACTAATAAGAACTAACATCACCACTATCTGACCCAATACATCTGTACACATAATCATTCAAACAGCAGGTCAGAAACAGAAACTATTCATGTGAGCTCAGTTGGTTTGATTTCCTCTGTAAAAAAACGTTACCGTCCGTCTCTAGTTTTAAAACTCTAGGCAAGGAGTTCCAAAGGTTTCCCTCCTTTACTGAGAAGGCAGACTGTCCAAATGAGTTACTGCAGGTGGGAACAATACAGTCACCATTTGTTGCTACTTTAGACATTTTTATAATTTGTAATCCTGAGAAGTGACAGTTTTGGACATATGAGTTTTCAATCGGACAGGGACCATTATGTAGGCCCATTCACACGTATACTCTCTCTCTCTCTCTCTCTCTCTCTCTCTCTCTCTCTCCCTCTTGGGCTTTACTTGCTCTTGTACAAGCACACACAGACACGCAGGGGTGTCACACCAAATTCTGGGCCCTGGGTACAAGGATTCACTGTGGGGCCCCCCATGAACGCATTATTACGCATTATGTTGTGCTTTAACTGTTGAAAAATAGCAGATATACAAGCTCACAGCCCTGCACCGAGTGCCGCGCTGCAAACTTTTAGATCTGCATTTTTTTTTTAACGTGACAAGTCTTTGAATAGATTTTGATACCAATACCTTTTGTACTTTTACCAAAGTAAATGTTGAATTCCGGACTTTTTACTCACACCAGAGCATTTCTATATTGCAGCATTGATACTTTTACTTTAGCAAGAAACGTCGAGTACTTTTTTTTCCCACCACAGCAAATAATAACGCAGAACAAAAAAAAATATGTTTCTATATCTCAGTGGTGCTCAAACATTTTCATGTGAAGGACCCCCAAAATGATATGTATTTGGCCATGGACAATGGACATCTACAGTATCTCAAAATATTTACTTCCATGGACCCCTCCAGAAGCAAAATCTGAGTTACAAATGTTTGCTTAAAAAATACATTATATTCAAAGATTTGCACACATTAAAAAAAAAAAAAAAAAAAAAAAGCAGATCTACGAGCTTGTAGATCTGCTATTTTTCAATAGTTAAAGTATAAAATAATTAAGGCCCCCATCCACATCCTTGGGCCCTATAGTAACTCAGTCCCACTTTCCCCCCCAGTGTGACGCCCCTGCACACATGCACGCGTAAACCGCGCTCTCAGGATGTTTGAGTCACACATTTGAGTACACTTGACACGTACGCCTTATTTCGCTGCATGTGCCAAAGCGCATCACAGTCAACTATAAGGAAAACAGTACTTTATCACGCCGTGAGCGCCGAGCGGATGGCGAGGCAATATCACACCCCAGCTTGATCCATCACGGAGAGAGGCATTGTTGTAGGGGGGAGGGGAGCGAGAAACAAATACCTAGGCTGTTTTCTGTTCAGTCTCAGTGCAACGCTCTGTCTTGCATTGCACACGAGGACGACACTTTCTGTTATGAAATCTGTGGTGGAAAATAGTACTCACATGTTCTACTTAAAGATGGGGTGCCATGCTTTTTCCCCTCTAAAACATGATTATCTACTATTATAATTATACTAGGAGGAAGATTTTTTCCAAAAAAGTGTACAGAAAGAGTTAAAATTATGTTTTTATGTGGCCACACCCACCAGTTCATTGGTATGCGTGGTTGTCATGGTGGGTGGTGACCCAGCTGAAGTTAGCCACACCCACGTATGTTGGGTGAATGGTAATTAGGGGAGGGGTTGATTCTGTGATGTAATAAGTATCTGTGTTTTTGGACCGGCACGTTTGACCCACAAGGTGGCATCCTCCAGCTAAAAACCCAAATAGAAAGGCAATACATAATTGCTCATAACAACCACACCAGGGGGTCTAATGAAGTACTGTCAACCTCCTAGGCACATGAAAACCAGAAAAAAGTACAAAACTATGGCACCGCCTCTTTAAAGGACAACTTTATTTTTTTACAACAAGGGTTCATGTTTTAGATTGTAATTAGATAAAATAAAAGATGAGTGTTAAAATGTTCTCATTTACTGCTTTCTATTGCTTTAGCGATTTTAGTATTTTGATTTCAGTGGGTGGGGGCATGCGTACAAGAGGCTAAATATGTCTTTTTAGACACAATATGCCGGCAATTTCTTTGTTACTATTTACACCAGCCCCCATAAGTCACATCTGCCCATGAAAGATTGCGGTGCATCTTGGGAATGGGCTTATTGTGTAAAAATACATATGTAGCCACTTGCATGTCTTGCATGCCCTACTCTGAGACAGAGACCAGTACTTGGCAAGTAGACACAAATGGTACCATATGTGACCGAGTATATATATAATATATATATTATATATTATATATTATGTGACCCAGGCTGGAGAAAAGGTCCTTATGTCGGCATTGGTCTTTTTCAGCTTTTTGCAGATCATGAAAGTACAGAATATAAGCTTTCAAATGACGTGTCATCGGAATATATTTGAAATTCAAAATGTGTGCAAAGTGATGTTTTGTGTTTGTAAGGATATAAGGCACCGAAAATAAAACTATTCATTCATTCAAGAAGATATGCTTATTTGAATGTTGTTAAACCTCAAACCAAGAATCTGAGTAAAAGGCTCTCAAAGTTTGTCACACTACTGGCAGTCAGGTAAGGGGTGTGAACAATGGATCGTTAACTCCACCCCTCACCCGCCCTAACCTATTGCTGGTGATCTGCAGCTGAAACCTGAGAACAATAACCACACATTAAAACATCAAACAGAAACTGCAGATGTAAATGTTGGCTTTGACATGTTAAAGGAGTAGTTCACCCCCAAAATGACTTTTTTTCTATTGATTACTCATGCCATGGAGAGTAGAGTTCAATAATATTTTTAGTTTTTTGTTGCATTCCTAAGACAAAAATGTGATAACAATAAATTTACCCCCATTCGTTCCGAATGGGGACCCGTTTCGAAACGGGAATGTGACAAAAAACAACAAATATTATTGAACTCTACTCTACATGGCATGAGTAATCAATAGAAAAAAAGTAATTTTGGGGGTGAACTACTCCTTTAATGTGTGTCTCCACATATATCTGTTGCAATGAGAAGGTTCCCAAACACTGTTAGATAATATGGGGGAAAAAAGAATAAACACCAAAAATCCAAAATAAAGCCTAATTTTGTTAATTAGCTGGACTTCAGTATTGCCTACTTATGGACCTTTACTCCAGCCTCAGTCACATATTATAATGTACATACATGTATAATGTACATACAGTCACATATTATAATGTACATACATGTATAATGTACATACAGTCACATATTATAATGTACATACATGTATAATGTACATACAGTCACATATTATAATGTACATACATGTATAATGTACATACAGTCACATATTATAATGTACATACATGTATAATGTACATACAGTCACATATTATAATGAAAGTCTTTTCCACAGTTATTTGTGGGGGGGCCCACTTGGGCGATATCCCCTCAGGGCCCACCAGTGGGCCCCGGCCCCGCAGGTTGAGCACCGCTTACATAAGTGCATCGCGCAGCACAGCACCGCGGCCTGGCAATCAACACGTTGCCATGGGGACGAGGCTTCTTTCTATAAAAAGAAAGACGGATCCATACGTGTGGGCGGGCGAGAGGGCGGAGGTGTGGAGCGATGGAGGGAGCGTGAGAGAGAGAGAGAGAGAGAGAGAAGAGAAGATGAAGAAAAGAAAGGGCGGAGGTGTGGAGCGATGGAGGGAGCGTGAGTGAGAGAGAGAGAGAGAGAGAGAAGATGAAGAAAAGAAAGGGCGGAGGTGTGGAGCGAGGGAGTGAGAGAGAGAGAGAGAGAGAGAGAGAAGAGAAGATGAAGAAAAGAAGGGGCGGAGGTGTGGAGCGAGGGAGTGAGAGAGAGAGAGAGAGAGAGGGGAAGAAGAGACGAGGAAGAAAAGAAAGGTGAGAATATTGGTGCGAGGAGGAGAAGCGGAGGCTCGGAGGTTCCATGAAAGACGAGTTGCTGGGAAAACACGGAGAGAACTTTCTGCACGCCGTCTCGCTGTCAGGAAGAAAACCTCGTATGTCCAAAACCATTACTTTTTCCGGAAATGGAGAAAGTGAGAAAAAAAAGACCGGTTCCAATGAATGCATTGTAGCAGGCACGTGCACACATAGGCATCAAAGGGGGCTTGAGCCCCTGCCCCTTTATCCATCTGTAAAAAGTGCCCTCTCCAGACCATGTATGAATGCAGTTTTTACTTTTTGGTGAAAGAAATGCAAATGCCCCCTCTTTCCATGCCATACCTGAAGGCAGCATTCAAGAGAATTGCCTTGTCCAAACTCTCCTGAACTTGAATGCAGCATCTTATGTTGAAAGAATTGCCCTCTCTGTGTAGAAATCCATGCCGCTACGCCACATCTCCAGTATTCACTTGATTATGCTTAGTTCAGTGTGGTATCAAGCATCGAAAATAGCCAACCTGCTATTTTCGATATTTTCACCAAAAGTCCCTTTTAGAAATGTCAGCCCCTGCCTCTCTAACATTCTCTGCACATTCCTGCATTGTAGTTATTATTTAGTCACAAGTTCTTGTTAATACAGTTCAGTGGTTGAAGAAAACAAACAAACAAACAACATGAAGACTCACCATGGAAATACCAGTAACCAGCACTAAATGCACACATTTGCGTTGCTTGTACGTGAAGGGAAGAAAACGTGACAGTTGCTTGATACCACACTGAACTAAGCTTAATCAAGTCAACACTGGAAAAGTGGCATGGATTTCTACACATGAAGGCAATTCTTTCAACATGCATTCAAGAATTTGGACACAGCAATTTTCCTTCAGGTATGGCATGGAAAGAGGGGGCATTTGCAGGTCTTTCACCATAGTAAAAACTGCATTCATGGTCTGGAGAGGGAGCACCTTCTACAGACCAAAAAAAGGGCAGGGGCTCAAGCCCCCTTTGATGTCTATGTGTGCACGTGCCTGAGCAGACATACAAGCTCATGAGCGATGAAGTATAATGCATCGGACTTCTGTGAGAGAACGAACCCCCCCCCCCCCCCCCCTACAAAAAAAAGAGAAATCTAGCCAGAGACGAGTGTAGAGTACATTTATCTGCCCCCCCCCCCCCCCCTCCCTGCGTTCTGCAGCATACAGTGAAGATTAGGCCGGACCAGAAAGCCATAAATTCTACTTTTCTCTTCCCTGGGGTGGACATAAATCACTGGAGAAAACATCACTGGATTTTTGCTTTTCACTTATCTGGAAAAAAAAGAAAAAAAGAAAAAGAAAGAAAAACAAGTTCAGAAGCTGTCAGGCGCTGAGGGGAGGTGGATGGGTCCTCGCCAGCGTCAAACTCCAAAATAAAACCGGACAAAAGAACAATAGGTCTGGTTATGGTCGCCTACAGAGACAGCCAGCGCACCGGAGAACACTGGAGTGGACATTTCATCGTGGAAGCTGTGGGTCCATTTATGGATTCATATTTACAGAGTGTCACACGCGGGCTTCCCATAATTCTTGCCAGAGTATTCATCTGCATATCACAGATGTGTGTATTTGTGAGTGTGTGCACGTGTGTGTGTGTGTGTGTGTGTGTGTGTGTGTGTTTTGGGGGACGGACGGACGGACGGACGGACGGACGGACGGACGGACGGACGGACGGACGGACGGACGGACGGACGTAATGGCCTGTCACTCAACGCAGACTGCCCTTGTGTCGAGCAGAGAGAGAGAGAGAGAGAGAGAGAGAGAGAGAGAGAGAGGGAGAGAGAGAGAGAGAGGGAGAGAGAGAGAGAGAGAGAGAGGGAGAGAGAGAGAGAGAGAGAGAGAGAGAGAGAGAGAGAGAGAGAGAGAGAGAGAGAGAATAGGAGAAGAAAGGACAGCAGAATAAATCAGAGCATGGAGGGTGGAGGGGTGGAGGTGTGTGCAGAGGGGTGTCACGCTAATGGCTAGCTGGAAACCTGCATCCAGGTGCTGTTACATAATAAGACTCTGTCTCTCTCACTGTCTGTCTCTGTCTCTCTTCCCATCTCTGTCTCTCTCACTGTCTGTCTCTGTCTCTCTTCCCATCTCTGTCTCTATCACTGTCTGTCTCTGTCTCTCTTCCCATCTCTGTCTCTATCACTGTCTGTCTGTCTCAGGCACGTGCACACATAGACATGAAAGGAGGCTTGAGCCCCTGGGGGACTGCCCCATAGGTCGAACTCCCGTTGGGTCGAACAGCGTCGGCAGGTTAGATAATCACCCGCGACCGTCGGCAGGTTAGATAATCTCACTGAGGTTAGGATTAGGGTTTGGGTTAGAGTTTGGTGGTCGATCCAAAGGGTGTTCGACCTAATGACATGTTACCCAGCCCCTGCCCTTTTATCCGTCTGTAAAAAGTGCCCTCTCCAGACCATGAATGCAGTTTTTACTATGGTGAAAGAAATGCAAATTGGGAAAACCTCAGTACCCTCCCTCTAAAAAAGATTGCTTCCAGCGTCCCAGACTTCTCTGTACTCGGTTGAGAAACACTAATGTAGACATTGAGGTGGAGGGAGAATATCAGAGCGTTGCATAAGGCTGTACGGTGGTTTAGAGCTGTATGGACTCAACAGACCAGATCACCGCTTTTCCTTTTACCGCAGTACCGTATATATGTTCACCCCCCCCCCCCCCTCTCCCCTCCCCAAGAGCACACAATTACAGGCTGTCCGCCCCCCAATCAGCCGCAGCTGCTTGCGAGGTTCAAGGGTAAATACAGCGGAGTTCTTATGAAGTCTCAGAAAGTCAAGGAAACCTTGTATGTCCAAAACGGTTCCCTTTTTGTATTATCAGTGGTGGAAAGTAACTAAGTACATTTACTTAAGTACTGTACGTAAGTACCATGTTGCACTGTTGCAGTATATGTACTTTACTTGAGTATTTCCAATTTCCAATACTTTTACTTCTACTCCACTACATCTCAGATCAAAATATTGTACTTTTACTCCACTACATTTATTTGAAAACTTCAGTTACTAGTTACTTTGCAGGTATCAATTATAATATTATAAAACATACATAAACCACTTTAGCCCTATTTTATACCATGGCAATTTGAAAATAGCTGATCTACAAGCTCACAACGCGTCGCATCGCGACACGTTGTGAGCTTGTAGATCTGCTATTATCAAACATTTAGTACTTTTACTTTTGGTAGTACTTTTTGAGGCCAATTTACTCAAGTACATTTTGAATTCTGGGCATTTACTTGTAACGGAGTACATCTACAGTGCAGTATTGATACTTTTACTTAAAGGGGCACTCCACCACTTTTCAACCTATGTTCATATAATTGGTCCTCACTCAAACATAGCTTTGTCTTTTTTTTTTTTTTTCTCAGAGGAGGGCTGTGGGCAGGTCAGAAACCCATCATCTTGTGACATCATCAATTGCCAATCCAGCTTATAGAAACTGCAGGCTTTCTATTCCTGAAAAGTTGCAATTTTAAAGTGGAAGCCATTGTTCTCGCGATAATAAAAATCTAAATATTTTTTTCAAAAATATTGATTAATTATTTTTTTTGGAAAATGATGATGTCACAAGACGATGGATTCTGAACTTCCCACAGCTCTCCTAGGAGACTTGGACTGAGTAGAAAAAAATTGTGATATTTTATCATGAACATTAGTGAGGACCTATTATATGAAGACAGGTTGAAAAGTGGTGAACTACTCCTTTAAGTACAAAATGTGAGTACTTTTTCCACCTCTGTTTATTATTATTATGAAATCCAATTAAAAGTGGAAATAAGCATAGATATCTACTAATGTGTGACACTCTTGAATGATGACGTGTTGATTTACAGGGGGAAAAGAAACATCAAAAAAGTTGAAATATGGAGATACAAGGTTTCTGCCCGACAGTAACATCTTGTAAGATGTCTCCAGAGCGAGCTTTCGTCCCCCTATAGAGACACATTGAACTGCTGCCCACGTAAACGCCTCGCTTGTCTGTTGACACTTTTCAATCCAACCGTATTATGCTGCTAGACGTGTAGTGCTGGAGGAAGCACTTTGATTCTGTTCTGTAAGCAACATCACAATATAAAAAAGAAAAAAAACTCGGTTAAAAGTAAGGCCGGTGTAAAACTACTGAATTGAGTAAAAATACAAAGGTATTGGCATAAATATACTTAATTACTATTATAGTATAACCTCTAAGAATAATTGTAGTGGTTGTATGTTTTTGTAAGGTTTTATAGCCATTAATCATAAATCATGCTCTAATTTGAATTTTGGGGATATTTTTCACAATAATAACACATGTACATGTTCTAGACATTCTAATGATCACCAAAAAATTATTACAGGCATTTTACTTATGTTTTTGTGAGGAATAGCTTCAGTTAAAAAGTGAGATGTTGTTCGTGCAGACGCTGGAATGTCAACTTCTCTGGGAGGTGTGAATGTCAGCCTCTGTGTGTGTGTGTGTGTGTGTGTGTGTGTGTGTGTGTGTGTGTGTGTGTGTGTGTGTGTGTGTGTGTGTGTGTGTGTGTGTGTGTGTGTGTGTGTGTGGGGGATGGTTGTCTAATTTACAACCATCCAATCATTTGCTTTTATTGTCATCCACTTCTTTCCTCCTCCTTTGTTATTATTGCAGCAGCAAATAGAAAACAATTTGATTTGCATGGGCTGGAGGTTTAACCTTATTGAATTGTCTGGAAGCAACCGTTTCCATGCTTCTGTATGCTAATGGTCAGAAGACAGATTTGAAAGTAAAGAAGACAGTGGGGATGAAAAGAGATTCATCATTTTGCATTTACTGCACATTTGCAGTTTGTGAGAGAGCGAGGAAAGAGCCATTTGATTAGGAAACACTTAAACCCTCTACGCTTATTGAAACAGACCTGCATGTGGCTCTGTACACTATTATTTCCTCCTACGTCAAATCTATCCGCAAGAAAAGAGCCGATCTACACAACCCTAACCCTCACAACGGCCAGTAATTGGATGCGTTGTGATCTTGTAGCAAACCCAAACATAGGGTTAAAGTGGTCCACTGCTCCTTGTTTTACTTTGGACTACCCTGGAACTCCCTCAAGGACCCCTGGGGGACCCCAGACCACACTTTGAGAACCGCTGCTCTAAAGATATGATAAAATATATTGGTGTAATCTTTATTTTGCATAAGCATATCAGCACTCAAGAGTCGTCTTTAGTGTGAGTAAAATATGTTTTAACTTCTTAGCCAAGAAGATATCACAGCTAAGAAAACTGGTATTTGCCAAAATCTTTTGAAAACTGCATAAGTGGGTCCCAAGAACAAAATGTCCCCTTAAGAACGGTGGGTCAATGAGGCCCATTGTTTTTGGCCCAGTGGTTAATGAAACGACAATAATTTATGCCTGGTTGCTGTCTAGACAAAAGTTGCAAGTGAGTTGCTTCCTCAGCAGTATTTCTCGAACATTTTGTGTATTAAGGTCGTGGACCCCCGTCTGAAATAGAATGTGTGCCAGGAACTTCCATAAGAGAAGATCTTTCAAAAATAAACATCAACACTAAGCCTATCTTGCAGGGTCCCAGAGATTGTACACTCTCAGAGTTACATACCAGTTGTGTGATGTAATTAAT
>NW_027664865.1:27500-29291 GCF_963921795.1 Nannobrachium achirus
TAAACGCATGTTTCTATGTGTCAAGTGGTTCTCAAACTTTTTCATGCCATTATAAGGACCCCTAGAATTATGTGTATTAGGTTGCCGACCCCCCCACATCTCAAAATATGATCTTCCAGGGACCCCCCACAAGCAAAGATTTGAGTTAAAGATGTTCGCTTTAAAGTAAAAAATATATCTCTGCTGTCGGGCCGAAACCTCCTAACTCCAAAATGTTCATTTTCTGAAAAATGAGCTCAAGTGGAGTTAGGAGTTTTTGACCGAAGGGCTTTTTAGTCTTTCCATTGGTTCAATATTATTTTAACCAACACCCAGCTGTAAAGGGTGTTCAATAGCTCTGATCTATATGCCAAAAAAGAAAAAGAAAAACATAAAAAATGGAGTTAAGAGGTTTTGGCCAGACAGTGACGATATTCAAAGATTTGCTAAAACTTTCATGACTTTCTCAAAAATAGCAGATCTACAAGCTCACAGCGCGGCACCGAGTGCCGCGCTGTGAGCTTGTAGATCTGCTATTTTTCAATAGCTACAGTATACAATAATGGTTAAAGTGGTTGGAGTCACAACGTGACACAGATGGGTTCCCCCGGTCTCAATAGGCTAGAGAAACTCTGTGCGGGGGACCACTCCTCTGCTGGGGTTTTCAGCCATGGTGTTGCACCCTGGTGGTCCCCGGTGGTCCCTGGCACCACTTTACCCCACTGAAACTAAAATCAATGACTTAATGATCCACACCAGGAAATAGAACCAGAACACAGGGAAAAGAAAGAGAGAGAGAGAGAAAGCAAGTCCCCTAAAACAACAAAATGTCTTCTGTGGTGCAAAGGGCTACAGTACAGTAATGGGTCATTGTACAGTACAGTACAGTACAGTAATGGGTCATTGTACAGTACAGTATGTGCGTGCACGAGGTGTGTGTTATTTGTGTGTTCAATGTTCATGTCTGTGTGTATGCGTTTTGAAAGAATTGTGTTGGGAGCTTGAAGTGCTCGTATTATTTCTGTGTGTGCGTGTGTGTGTGTGTGTGCTCGCTCGTGCACATGTGTACGCGTCTGTGAGCTCACTCACCCCAGCTTAGTGACGCAAAACATATTGATTTATCGATTGCCCGTTTCACCCCCTCGCCATCTCTCTCTCTCTCTCTCTCTCTCTCTCTCTCTCTCTCTCTCTCTCTCTCTCTCTCTCTCTCTCTCTCTCTCTCTCTCTCTCTCTGCCCGTTACGGGGACCGGGGGGACTGCAGCAGCAGCAGGGAGAGAAAGGTACAAGATGTGGAGAGAGGGATGAGGGGAGAGAGAGAAAGAGAGAGACAGAGAGAGAGAGAGAGTGGAAAAAGAAAGTGAGGGGAGGAGGAGTGGACCGTAAGAGAGTTGATCCAGCAGCCTTCCAACCGAGGCCTCTACATCATCCAGATTTATGAACTCGGGTCATGACCAAATCAGAGCCTTGACCCCCCTCTCTGCAGGGGGGCCGATTTATAAGCACCTTGTAGCAGGGGGGACGGCGTGACTTGGCAGGGGGACACAATTCTTCTCTCTCTCTCTCTCTCTCTCTCTCTCTCTCTCTCTCTCTCTCTCTCTCTCTCTCTCTCTCTCTCTCTCTCTCTCTCTCTCTCTCTCTCTCTCAGCCTCCAATGAGCAGAGATCAGGGCTGGAGAGGAGAGGACAGGATCAGTGTGTAATGTGTGATTAGTGGACAGGTTGTGCTTTATGACAGTCTGCCGGGCCAGGCTGCCCATCCCAGGACCAATGTCACTGTAACCACAGAGCTCTCCCGTCCTGCTAGAGTGAGCA
>NW_027664864.1:0-16605 GCF_963921795.1 Nannobrachium achirus
TGATTGGTCAATACAGTCACTTTGATTGGCAGTTGTGCCGAATGCTCACCCCAAAACATGATTTTTGCCATTGTGGTGGCTTGTGTGGTGCAATCAAGGCATGGATGTGTTTGTAATGACAACTAGTAACACAGTCATGAAAAAATAAATCACTTTTGACCGCAACAAATAGTGTAAAAGCGATAGGCTTATAAGCTCCACTCTATGCTATGAGAGCTGCTTGGTTCTGCAGGGGAAAATGGACAACAGGGGCATTTGTGCCTAATAGACCCCATGGACAGTCTTTTTGGATCAATATAAGTAGGAAAATGAGCCTAGAAGTGATTTAGGGCGGAGTTGTCCTTTAGGGCAAAACCATAAACACTCCAGTTTGTTTGTAAAAGTAAAAACAAATCTATGATCTATATATGGTTAATGCTATTCATTCATAATGATGTAATTTTGTTTTCATGTTTGTCAAGGTGCACTAATGCCCCCCCCCCCCTCTCTCTCTCTCTCTCTCTCTCTCTCTCTCCTCTCTCTCTCTCCTTCTCTCTCTCTCTCCTCTCTCGTCTCTCTCTCTCTCTCTCTCTCTCCTCTCTCTCTCTCTCCTCTCACTCTCTCCTCTCTCTCTCTCTCTCTCTCTCGTCTCTCTCTCTCTCTCTCTCTCTCTTCTCTCTCTCTCTCTTCTCTCCCTCTCTCTCTCTCTCTCTCTCTCTCTCTCTCTCTCTCCCTCCCTCCCTCTCTCTCTCTCTCTCTCTCTCTCTCTCTCTCTCCTCTCTCTCTCTCTCTCTCTATCTCTCTCTCTCTCTCTCTCTCTCTCTCTCTCTCTCTCTCAGGATGTTGCTATTGAGGGGTTACAGAGCCATGCAGCATTTCACACCAAGTAAGAATATAAAACTATCTTCTACATGTTTCTACATTAAACATCCCATTACTGTGATCATTTAAACTCAAATACCATGATCACTTTTCTCTCTCTCTCTCTCTCTCTCTTTCTCTCTCTCTCTCTCTCTCTCTCATCTCTCTCTCTCTCTCTCTCTCTCTCTCTTTTAAGGTTGTCTCATTTGAGGAGATATGTGCTGCCCATTGATGTGGAGTTTACACACAACATTTTGACTTAAAAGTGAGTTCTGAATATACAATCCATGCTTTCTCTCTCTCTCTCTCTCTCTCTCTCTCTCTCTCTCCTCTCTCATCTCTCTCTCTCTCTCTCAAGCAGCAAAAAAAAATAACTTTGTGTAAACATAGCCAATCAGGAAGCAGCAAAATTATTACGGTCAACATAGCCAATCAAAGCAGCAATATAAATTGTAAATTGTACTCCTTGGGGTGTTTTTTTTCACATTATATATGTTTATATATATAGGTGAAATTCATCCTCCGCATTTACCACCCATCCTATAACAACTAGGAGCAGTGAAGAACTAGGAGCAATTAGGGGTTAAGAGTCTTGCTCATATCGACATAGCTGGCCTGTCCTGGAATCATACCTGGGACAACCAGGGACTTCTGGCTCCCCAGACAGGCTCACTAACCAGTCAGCTATGGCCATGCCTCATTACAAGATACAACAAAAAAAGAACAATTATTTTAATGTGCCAAGCAGAAATTGATTCTAGAAGAAGAATCACACCAGGATGAACTGAGAAAAGTTTGGTAGTGACCCTGGTTTCCAAAAGTGTTATAAGACACAATAAATGATGTACAGATTTGTATTATGTTTTATGGCCATATTAGCTTATTACATGGGCAGAGACCATTGTATATTGACTGTCTCTGCAGTGATCAGTTTTTCGGGAATAAACATTATTTGCAATAATACGTAGGCCTACACTACTTAAAATTTAGCAGAATATGACCATGTGTTTGCATTGAGTCGTTAGATAATTATACATAATCTATGCTAATTGACCACTATAACTTGCACAATGGTTATTTCAAATATCTTACAGCTAATTGAGATAAAATATTTATTCACAAACAAATATCAAAACACTCATCTATGCACGATTAAAAATGTATCAAGCAGAAATGGATTCTATGTAGCTGATCTACTAGGCTATTTGAACTATTTAAAATGTTTTTCAAAATAGTAAAAAGTGCTAAAAAAGATTAGAGATACGATGGGGCACCAATGAAAATAGGGCCCATATGCTTGAAATAATATACTTTCTGACACACGGTGAAACCGTGAAGCGGTGTGGAATGTCAGCTCACAGGTAAGGACCGAAGCATAGCGTCGCCAGCCGACAAAAGAGCGAACTAGTTCGGCTTTTTGGCACTGACATACTGTAGCACCAAGAGCTAGTGCAGCTCTTTATTTTTATAATGTTTATTCTCCCTGAACAAAAACAGCACATAAAAAATCACCAAGACAATACATGGGGTCCCCACTGTACACAGAAAACCATCCTATCGAAGGGGCAATGGCTGAGGTGACAAACCCCTGCTAAAATGAAACTTTTCCCACTTCAAGGTTCTGTTCTGTAGGTGGAAGTAGCGATACAGGGGAGATCATCAGTGTCATTTGTTATAGAGTTCTCAACAGGCCTGAACAATAAGGCCCAGCACGACTGGGCCCTAATTGGGCCGGCCCCAAGATCCGGCCCAAACCCAACTAATTAGCATATATTTTAGGCCCAACCGCCCCGAAAACGTCATGTCGGGTAGTGTCAGGTTTGGGAAGAATTTGAGAACTCTATCACAGAGTAAAAATTATATATATTTTTTTTCATTGAGCCCAACACCCAACAGAGCACCCGACTAATTGGCATACATTTTAGGCCCTACCTACCCTAAATGTCAGGTCGGGTCGGGTTTGGGGCAGAATTTGAGAACTCTAATTTGTTATTTGAGTTGTGGGTAAGCGTGTGATGGCCTTGTGTTCATACCAGAAATGTTCATACCAGAAAGCACAGAGTGTAAATATCAATGTTGTTATTGTCATTTATCACCAGGACCACTAGCAGCAAGCAGCAAGGAAGATTCAACATGGGGAACCTCCTATCCTGCACAGGGATGAAACATCACATGGTATGTATATTTATACAACAAACTAACCAAAGACCAGAGGCTTTAAGCTTTCAGGTGAAAAACAAAAAAATGCACAGGCATATTATAATCACACCTGGCAGTCTCATAGAGTTCTCCATAACAGAAAAAGTACAAAACTATGGCACCACTTCTTTAATAGGATGCTCTATTGTACATTATGTTGGACGTTGTTTTCATTTACATTTGCACACACAAACGCTCATAGGACCTACTGTACAGCCACACCTCAGTTGTTGGTTATGTCCCATCTAAAATTCTACATAGTAACAGTATTTATACTAAAGGGGGTCTTGTCCACAGAGATCGCCTTTTGAGATGAGGAGCTCTTTGGATAAAATTCATACATAGTTTTCACACATAGTGTGGATATCATGCTCTGTTTTTAATGTTTGATATTAGCATGTTTCTTCATTCTCTGGATAAAGCCCACTGCTTTCAGTGACCTACATGTGGCAATGTAAATAAAGACAAATTCACAACCGACACCTTAAGATAATGAAGCTGAGATGTTAAAATCTTCTGTTTGTAACAGGTCTCAGCCATAGAGCCACTCGAGGAACACATCTTGAAAACTCTGGTTAAGCTGGAGGACTTTGAGTTTGAGATGTTCAAGTTCCGTTTGCGACAACCTGATGTCCTTGAAGACCTCGAACCAATCCCAAAGAGACCCCTGAAGAAGGAGGGCAGGAGGACCATCGCTCATCTGATGGTGCGCAGCTACTCCTGTGATGCAGCTCAGAAGATCGTGGTGGATATTCTGAACAACATCCACAGGGAGGATCTAGTGGAGAGGTTTCCACATTATACAAACGAAGGTAGGTGGAGACAAGTTAACAATATATTGAAACACTCATATGTTGTAATTGTTGGATATGAGAAAAAGGTGCAATCCATTCAAATCCATCCATCCATTGATCCATTCATCCACCGACGCACACGCACGCACACATATGCACGCATACGCACGCACGCACGCACACACGCACGCACGCACGCATGCACGCACGCACGCACGCGCACACACATGCACACACACTCATTTGAGTACCTGGCTGTCTGTAGACAACAGTGAATTACTAAAAACACAAACATCATCAATTTAATTTAATATCAGGATAATTCAGGTAATTGCCGGTATTTTATACAAGTGTGTTGTCTTTTCTGTCACAATAGATGACGAGCATGAAGCTACAAACACTGACCCACCAATGCAGGCTGCAACTTCAACAACTGATGTCTCTAAAGTTGAAGGTGAGCTGACACTATCAATGTTCTTCAATAAACTGATTAACCACTTGAACCCCAACATCTATGTGCTGCTATGTGGCCCTCACTTGTAGAGTTCAGGCCGCTAAGTGGCCCTCACACCTATTTTGCACCACAGATCCGACTGATAACGTCATATATTGAGATCTCTGTATGTGTCTCATGTTTTAATTTCCCCCTTGGGGTCGGGTATGGTCTGGTTTGGGCAGACCGTGAGAACTCTTATTCTCATCATCAAGTTATAAATATTGACAACTGCTTTGACCTTTGCTTTGACTGTGCATTTGTTTTGTTTGCTACCCAGAAAGTATTATAGTTTGTCTCAATCACTAAAGCTCAAATAAAAGCAATCTAACATCAGGATAATTATTGACAGCTAATAGCAGGCTTCTGTTGTCTTTTCTGACACAATAGTTGTAACACCAGACCAGCATGAACCTACAAACGCTGACCCACCAATGCCAGCTTCAACTTCAACAAGTAGAGACGTCTCGACAGCTGAAGGTGAGCTGACACTATGAATAGATGACTTGAATAAACTGATTAACCACTTGAACCCCAAGTCCCCAACATCTATATTCTGGGGGGAATATTAGAGTTTGAGTTCCACATGACCCTCACATCTAGAGTTCAGGTTGCTGCTACATGACAGGTGCAACTATGATGAACCATCTGACAGTGATTAATTGTGTTTATTATAGTGATTTACCAACGTTTGATTGATTGATTGATTGATTGATTGATTGATTGATTGATTGATTGATTGATTGTAACAGAGTTACAGTCAAACATAAAGTCTAAAAGGATAACACAAAAAAGTCCAGAGGACTTGTTTCCATTGTGGTCCTATGTATTCAATTATTCTTTTCCTTTCGTCTGTTCCCTTCAGGGGTCGCCACAGCGAATCACCTGCCTTACGTGTAGTCTGTTTTAAGTGCTTCACACTGTGATAAAGGACAACTCCAGACTAAATAACATCTAGGCTAACTACTTTTGATTGGCAGTTGTGCAGAATGCTCACCCCAAAACATGATTAGTGAGACTGTGGCATCTCGTGTGAGACAACCAAGGCATGGATGTGTTTGTAATGACAACTAGTAACACATTTAGACATTTGATATTAATGTTATCAGACACTTCCTATACAAACTTATTGTAACTTCAACCACCTTTTCAACTATGATAGATTCATTTGATATTAATATTTGATATTAATTTAATATTAGGACAATTCAGGTAATTGCTAATATTTTATACAAGTGTGTTGTCTTTTCTGTCACAATAGATGACCAGCATGAAGCTACAACCACTGACCCACCAATGCAGGCTGCAACTTCATCAACTGATGTCTCTAAAGTTGAAGGTGAGCTGACACTATCAATGGATGTCTTCAATAAACTGATTAACCACTTTGTCTGCTACCCAGACAGTGTTATAGTTTGTCCGTCTCAATCACTAAAGCTCAAATAAAAGCAATCTAACGTGAGGATAATTATTGCCAGCTAATAGCAAGTTTCTGTTGTCTTTTCTGACACAATAGTTGTAACATCAGACCAGCATGAAGCAGACGCTGGCCCACCAATGCCAGCTTTAACTTCAAGTAGAGACGTCTTGACAGCTGAAGGTGAGCTGACACTATGAATAGATGACTTGAATAAACTGATTAACCACTTGAACCCCAACATCTATGTTCTGGGGGGAATATTAGAGTTTGAGTTCCACATGACCCTCACATCTAGAGTTCAGGTTGCTGCTACATGACAGGTGCAACTATGAACCATCTGACAGTGATTAATTGTGTTTATTATGGTGATTTACCAACATTTGATTGATTTATTGATTGATTGATTGATTGATTAATTGATTGATTAGATACTTTATTAGTCCGAAATGTAAACAGCACAGAGTTACAGTCAAACATAAAGTCTAAAAGGATAACACAAAAAAGTCCAGAGGACTTGTTTCCATTGTGGTCCTATGTATTCAATTATTCTTTTCCTTTCGTCTGTTCCCTTCAGGGGTCGCCACAGCGAATCACCTGCCTTACGTGTAGTCTGTTTTAAGTGCCTTCACACTGTGATAAAGGACAACTCCAGACTAAATAACATCTAGGCTAACTGCTTTTGATTGGCTGTTGTGCAGAATGCTCACCCCAAAACATGATTAGTGAGACTTTGGTGTCTCTTGTGAGACAACCAAGGCATGGATGTGTTTGTAATGACAACTAGTAACACATTTAGACATTTGTTATTAATGGTATCAGACACTTACTATACAAACTTATTGTAACTTCAACCACCTTTTCAACTATGATACTCATTGGATATTAATTTAATATCAGGACAATTCAGGTATTTGCTAATATCTTATACAAGTGTGTTGTCTTTTCTGTCACAATAGATGACCAGCATGAAGCCACAAACACTGACCCACCAATGCAGGCTGCAACTTCATCAACTGATGTCTCTAACGTTGAAGGTGAGCTGACACTATCAATGGATGTTTCAATACACTGATTAACCACTTTGTCAGCTACCCAGACAGTATTATATTTTGTCTGTCTCAATCACTAAAGCTCAAATAAAAGCAATCTAACATCAGGATAATTATTGCCAGCTAATAGCAGGTTTCTGTTGTCTTTTCTGACACAATAGTTGTAAGATCAGACCAGCATGAAGCAGACGCTGGCCCACCAATGCCAGCTTCAACTTCAAGTAGAGACGTCTCGACAGCTGAAGGTGAGCTGACACTATGAATAGATGACTTGAATAAACCGATTAACCACTTGAACCCCGACATCTATATTCTGGGGGGAATATTAGAGTTTGAGTTCCACATGACCCTCACATCTAGAGTTCAGGTTGCTGATACATGACAGGTGCAACTATGATGAACCATCTGACAGTGATTAATTGTGTTTATTATAGTGATTTACCAACGTTTGATTGATTGATTGATTGATTGATTGATTGATTGATTGATTGATTAGCTACTTTATTAGTCCGAAATGTAAATAGCACAGAGTTACAGTCAAACATAAAGTCTAAAAGGATAACACAAAAAAGTCCTGAGGACTTGTTTCCATTGTGGTCCTATGTATTCAATTATTATTTTCCTGTCATCTGTTCCCTTCAGGGGTCGCCACAGCGAATCACCTGCCTTACGTGTAGTCTGTTTTAAGTGCTTCACACTGTGATAAAGGACAACTCCAGACTAAATAACATCTAGGCTAACTACTTTTGATTGGCTGTTGTGCAGAATGCTCACCCCAAAACATGATTAGTGACTGGGTGTGACTGCCATGTGTTTATTAATAGAAAAAGGAGAGATGAAGAGTTTCGAAGAAATTAAAAACAAATATAATTTGGTTAATAAGGATTTATTTAGATACCTTCAACTGAGAGATTATTATGATAAAGACATTAAAAAGAAGGAAATGGAAATTCATCCTATAATAAAAATGATAACAAGAGCATATGGTGAAGTCATACCCAGGACAATTTCATTAATATATTCTTGCTTAATGGGTTCCAGAGGAGATTCAACAATGTATGTTAAAAATAAATGGGAAAAAGAGTTGGGTGAGGACATCTCAGAGGAGGTTTGGAATGATATGTGGCGAACACAACAAACAACAACTCAATCATTAGGATGGAGAGAATTCGCTTGGAAAAATTTAATTCGGTATTTTATCACACCCCAAATTAAAAGTAAACAAATGAAAGCTCAGCAGATCTGTTGGAGGAAATGTGATCAAAACGATTCGAATCACTCCCATATATTTTGGTCCTGTAAAAATATTCAGCCCTTCTGGGAAGTCGTACACTCAACTGTATGTGAGGTTTTGGGTTATAACATACCTAATTCATGTTTGGTACTCTATATGGGTCACATGGAGGAATCTGTACTCACAGAGGATCATTACCTAACCAAGATCCTTCTAGTTGCTGCGAAAAAGGCAATTACCAGGAACTGGCTTAACACTGAAGCCCCGGACTATGAACAATGGAGGACGATAATGGACAATATTCAGGACATGGAACAGTTAACACACAAACTGAGGATAAAAGAAGATCTGTTTAACAAAAGATGGGATAAATGGTTGATGTATAAATTCAAAAGAGGAGAACTGCAACTTTGACAATGTAAATGTGAACCCCAGTAACCCCTTGTTTGCTTTTGTATTTGTTTTATTTTATATTATTTTGCATGATTGATCTTTAATTATTGTTTATGTGCAGTCTTAAATAAAAACAAAGTAAAAAAAAAAAAAAAACATGATTAGTGACACAACACATTTAGACATTTGATATTAATGTTATCAGACACTTCCTATACAAACTTATTGTAACTTCAACCACCTTTTCAACTATGATAGACTCATTTGATATTAATTTAATATCAGGAAAATTCAGGTGATTACTGGTATTTTATACAAGTGTGTTGTATTTTCTGTCACAATAGATGACCAGCATGAGGCCACAAACACTGACCCACCAATGAAGGCTGCAACTTCATCAACTGATGTCTCTAAAGTTGAAGGTGAGCTGACACTATCAATGGATGTTTCAATACACTGATTAACCACTTGACTGTGCATTTTTTGTTTTGTCTGCTACCCAGACAGTATTATAGTTTGACTGTCTCAATCACTAAAGCTCAAATAAAAACAATCTAACATCAGGATAATTATTGCCAGCTAATAGCAGGTTTCTGTTGTCTTTTCTGACACAATAGTTGTAAGATCAGACCAGCATGAAGCAGACGCTGACCCACCAATGCCAGCATCAACTTCAAGTAGAGACGTCTCGACAGCTGAAGGTGAGCTGACACTATGAATAGATGACTTGAATAAACTGATTAACCACTTGAACCCAAACATCTATGTTCTGGGGGGAATATTAGAGTTTGAGTTCCACATGACCCTCACATCTAGAGTTCAGGTTGCTGCTACATGACTGGTGCAACTATGATGAACCATCTGACAGTGATTAATTGTGTTTATTATGGTGATTTACCAACATTTGATTGATTGATTGATTGATTGATTGATTGATTGATTGATTAGATACTTTATTAGTCCGAAATGTAAACAGCACAGAGTTCCAGTCAAAAATAAAGTCTAAAAGGATAACACAAAAAAGTCCAGAGGACTTGTTTCCATTGTGGTCCTATGTATTCAATTATTATTTTCCTTTCGTCTGTTCCCTTCAGGGGTCGCCACAGCGAATCACCTGCCTTACGTGTAGTCTGTTTTAAGTGCCTTCACACTGTGATAAAGGACAACTCCAGACTAAATAACATCTAGGCTAACTACTTTTGATTGGCTGTTGTGCAGAATGCTCACCCCAAAACATGATTAGTGAGACTTTGTTGTCTCTTGTGAGACAACCAAGGCATGGATGTGTTTGTAATGACAACTAGTAACACATTTAGACATTTGTTATTAATGTTATCAGACACTTACTATACAAACTTATTGTAACATCAACCACCTTTTCAACTATGATACTCATTGGATATTAATTTAATGTCAGAACAATTCAGGTAATTGCTGGTATTTTATACAAGTGTGTTGTCTTTTCTGTCACAATAGACGACCAGCATGAAGCCACAAACACTGACCCACCAATGCAGGCTGCAACTTCATCAACTGATGTCTCTAAAGTTGAAGGTGAGCTGACACTATCAATGGATGTTTCAATACACTGATTAACCACTTTGTCAGCTACCCAGACAGTATTATATTTTGTCTGTCTCAATCACTAAAGCTCAAATAAAAGCAATCTAACATCAGGATAATTATTGCCAGCTAATAGCAGGTTTCTGTTGTCTTTTCTGACACAATAGTTGTAACAGATGCTGGCCCACCAATGCCAGCTTCAACTTCAAGTAGAGACGTCTCGACAGCTGAAGGTGAGCTGACACTATGAATAGATGACTTGAATAAACCGATTAACCACTTGAATCCCAACATCTATATTCTAGGGGGAATATTAGAGTTTGAGTTCCACATGACCCTCACATCTAGAGTTCAGGTTGCTGATACATGACAGGTGCAACTATGATGAACCATCTGACAGTGATTAATTGTGTTTATTATAGTGATTTACCAACGTTTGATTGATTGATTGATTGATTGATTGATTGATTGATTAGCTACTTTATTAGTCCGAAATGTAAATAGCACAGAGTTACAGTCAAACATAAAGTCTAAAAGGATAACACAAAAAAGTCCTGAGGACTTGTTTCCATTGTGGTCCTATGTATTCAATTATTATTTTCCTTTCATCTGTTCCCTTCAGGGGTCGCCACAGCGAATCACCTGCCTTACGTGTAGTCTGTTTTAAGTGCTTCACACTGTGATAAAGGACAACTCCAGACTAAATAACATCTAGGCTAACTACTTTTGATTGGCTGTTTGATTGACCCCAAAACATGATTAGTGACACAACACATTTAGACATTTGATATTAATGTTATCAGACACTTCCTATACAAACTTATTATAACTTCAACCACCTTTTCAACTATGATAGACTCATTTGATATTAATTTAATATCAGGAAAATTCAGGTGATTACTTGTATTTTATACAAGTGTGTTGTATTTTCTGTCACAATAGATGACCAGCATGAGGCCACAAACACTGACCCACCAATGAAGGCTGCAACTTCATCAACTGATGTCTCTAAAGTTGAAGGTGAGCTGACACTATCAATGGATGTCTTCAATAAACTGATTAACCACTTGACTGTGCATTTTTTGTTTTGTCTGCTACCCAGACAGTATTATAGTTTGACTGTCTCAATCACTAAAGCTCAAATAAAAACAAACTAACATCAGGATAATTATTGCCAGCTAATAGCAGGTTTCTGTTGTCTTTTCTGACACAATAGTTGTAACACCAGACCAGCATGAAGCAGACACTGACCCTCCAATGCCAGCTTCAACTTCAACAAGTAGAGACGTCTCGACAGCTGAAGGTGAGCTGACACTATGAATAGATGACTTGAATAAACTGATTAACCACTTGAACCCAAACATCTATATTCTAGGGGGAATATTAGAGTTCGAGTTCCACATGACCCTCACATCTAGAGTTCAGGTTGCTACATGACAGGTGCAACTATGATGAACCATCTGACAGTTATTAAATGTGTTTATTATGGTGATTTACCAACATTTGATTGATTGATTAATTGATTGATTGATTGATTGATTGATTGATTGATTGATTGATTGATTAGATACTTTATTAGTCCGAAATGTAAACAGCACAGAGTTACAGTCAAACATAAAGTCTAAAAGGATAACACAAAAAAGTCCAGAGGACTTGTTTCCATTGTGGTCCTATGTATTCAATTATTCTTTTCCTTTCGTCTGTTCCCTTCAGGGGTCGCCACAGCGAATCACCTGCCTTACGTGTAGTCTGTTTTAAGTGCCTTCACACTGTGATAAAGGACAACTCCAGACTAAATAACATCTAGGCTAACTGCTTTTGATTGGCTGTTGTGCAGAATGCTCACCCCAAAACATGATTAGTGAGACTGTGGCGTCTCGTGTGAGACAACCAAGGCATGGATGTGTTTGTAATGACATCTAGTAACACATTTAGACATTTGATATTAAAGTTATCCGACACTTACTATACAAACTTATTGTAACTTCAACCACCTTTTCAACTATGATACTCATTGGATATTAATTTAATATCAGGACAATTCAGGTAATTGCTGGTATTTTATACAAGTGTGTTGTCTTTTCTGTCACAATAGATGACCAGCATGAAGCTACAACCACTGACCCACCAATGCAGGCTGCAACTTCATCAACTGATGTCTCTAAAGTTGAAGGTGAGCTGACACTATCAATGGATGTTTCAATAAACTGATTAACCACTTTGTTTGCTACCCAGACAGTATTATAGTTTGTCTGTCTCAATCACTAAAGCTCAAATAAAAGCAATCTAACATCAGGATAATTATTGCCAGCTAATAGCAGGTTTCTGTTGTCTTTTCTGACACAATAGTTGTAAGATCAGTCCAGCATGAAGCAGACGCTGGCCCACCAATGCCAGCTTCAACTTCAACAAGTAGAGACGTCTCGACAGCTGAAGGTGAGCTGACACTATGAATAGATGACTTGAATAAACCGATTAACCACTTGAACCCCAACATCTATATTCTAGGGGGAATATTAGAGTTTGAGTTCCACATGACCCTCACATCTAGAGTTCAGGTTGCTGCTACATGACTGGTGCAACTATGATGAACCACCTGACAGTGATTAATTGTGTTTATTATAGTGATTTACCAACGTTTGATTGATTGATTGATTGATTGATTGATTGATTGATTGATTGATTAGATACTTTTTTCCCTTTTTTTTTTAAACAATATGTTTATTTAAATTTTCTTTCTGTGAATAGATAGATAGATACCTTTATTATCCCAAGGGGGAAATTCAGTAGCACAGAGTTACAGTCAAACATAAAGTCTAAAAGGATAACACAAAAAATTCCCGAGGACTTGTTTCCATTGTGGTTATTCTTTTCCTTTCGTCTGTTCCCTTCAGGGGTCGCCACAGCGAATCACCTGTCTTATGTGTAGTCTGTTTTAAGTGCTTCACACTGTGATAAAGGACAACTCCAGACTAAATAACATCTAGGCTAACTACTTTTGATTGGCTGTTGTGCAGAATGCCCACCCCAAAACATGATTAGTGAGACTGTGGCGTCTCGTGTGAGACAACCAAGGCATGGATGTGTTTGTAATGACAACTAGTAACACATTCACTTTTGACAGCAACAAAATAGTATAAAAGCAATAGGCGTATGGGCTTCACTCTATGCTTTGAAGGGTTCTGCTGGGGAAACTAGACGACAGGGACATTTCTGCCTAATGTACACCATTGACAGTCATTTTGGACCAAGGCTTGTTGGCTTTTCCAATGATTATACAATTTGCATGACAAAGTGAACAAATTAATACAATAATAATAATACTTAAAACAATTCTATCTTCAGATAAACACTTTGTGGATAAGCACTGGCGTCACCTGATCCAGAAAGTGACCATGGTCAGTCCCATCCTTGATCTACTCCGTGATGAGAGAATCATCACCAATGAGGCCTACGTTAATGTGAGATCTAAGACCACCACACATGAGATGATGAGAACACTCCATCCACACCTGACCACCGCGAGAGCCAAAGAAATGTTCTACAAAGGTCTAGAAGAGCAGGAGAAGGCACTTCTTGATGATCTGTAAGTAATGCCCATTTAATGTCATCCTTAGGCCAGACATAAGACATTGTATAAGTAGGCTACCAGAGGATGTACCTTTTCAGGCCATGAGCCTAAACTATCATGTGTTATTGTCATTCATATCCACTTTCTATAACCAAGAGATTCACACTTAAATGCCAGTATTCATAATTCTTACAAAAATAAATTAGAAATGTTTACCCTTTGTAGTTAACTTTATGTTTGACAATGGGGTGTTAACTTTAAAGAGACAAAAACACTTCTTCTGGAGATGCTTTCTTCTCTAATACATTTGTTTTAAATTATTTATAATCAATGTTAATTAATTTACTGGCAAAGTTTGGTAGGATTTGTGTAGGATGGTGGATTTACTGTATACACACTACACAGTGTCGTTACTAACGATAAAACAACAATTTGCTTTTCACAACAGGAACGCTCAGGCACCCAAAGGAGAACCGGCACCTGTCTCAGGTGAGTGCTGTTTAAAGTCGAATGACTTTAAATGGTGTGCGTGTGTGTGACTGTGTGGGCGTGTGTGTGTGTATATGTGTGCCCACGTGCGTATCATGCATAAAATTACTACATTAGAGGATCAGCCCAGCTTAGAAGGTTTTGGGATAAAACAATAGAGGCGAGGTTGAGTTGGTTTGGTCATGTGCAGAGGAGAGATGAGGGATAGCAGAGGGGGGGATGGGGTAGGTGGAGGAAGGCCAAAGAGGATTTATGGATGCAGGGAGAGAGGAAATTCATGTGGCTGGTGCAGACGTCCCACCTCTCCCGGAAGTTCTGGGAGTCTCCCGGCATTTAACGTCCACTCTTGGACACCCGCGAACGGCCAACTAGTTTGTCTGCATGTCTGTGCAGCCCGTCATGATCATACCACAAAAAATATAACATTTTCGAAGCCTATCAAAGTCCTTTTAACGCCGTCATTTATTTTAACGCGGTGATGTTTGAGCCTCGGTGCACTCTGTACTGTAGGTTAGAGATATGAGTCAGGAAGTGAATGCAGTCAATGCCCAGAGCACAGCACTGACAGCAGTGCGAGATGCGGCTCCACTAGAGCTAGTACAACGAGACAGTCAGACAGACAAATCTGCAGAGATTTTGCAGCAGACAACCACAGTCGGGCTCACTGGAGACTGGACGCATGACGGTCGTGTGATATGAACGGTCGCGACTGTCATGTTTCAGGCTAATGAAGACGTAGCCGTTGTCTGTGCTTGTCTCTGCCTCCGCGACTCCGCTGTCATTGAAAAATATAGTCAGCACTGGCAGTGCACACATTCCAACAGATAGCAGCAGCCAGGGAACTATGCTTATTGAACTATAAATCTCCTCCAATGAGCTGTTGTGTTTTACGAAGCTCAAAGCATCAAACTTTAAAAGTACAGTGCATCTGAGGCTGAGTTGAACTGTACTCGAGTTATTTTTCCAAACAACAACTCTTCACCAAAAATAGCCATCTACAAGCTCACAACGCATCTTGTGGTGAGCTTGTAGATCGGCTATTTTTGGTGAATGTCCCACAAGAATAGGGTGGCTAGGGTTTGAGTGATTGAATAAGAAGTATAAACGTCTATTTATTTTAAATCCGTCCTAATGAAAAATGAAAGGGAGCCTCGCACACTCAAAAGTGTGCAAAATTATGTACTTTATTTTGCCAAAGACCAATTGCTGTCATGAAATGTGACAATCTTAAACGCAAGGAAAGTGACCGAGTCACAGAGTATCATTCATAGTAGTAAGCCAAATTTGATACAATTTGATCATTTCATTTTTCCATCCATGACAATCTTTTGGTTCAATGAGGATTGGCCTGGCTTATATAGATGGAAATGTGTCTGTTTTCTGTGTGTTTCCTTAATTATTAGACTTGTGTTAAAAAATCATTGTAAACATCCAAAATGGGACCGCCATTTTTTGCCCGAGGCCCTTTGACTTTTGGTATTTTGCTGAGTGGCCTGGCCCCTGAGCCATATTAAGTTGAGTAGCCCTGCCCTAGACATCAGCTAGAGTTACAAAGTTATAAATACAAAGTAAGTAATGTATTCCGAAATACAAAGGTCAGACATAACAATGCGATTCAGCATCAGTAAAGAACAACAGCATAAACTATCCTGAACTATGCAGAACAAAACACCAACAACACCAGGTTATCCTGTAACAAAAGTGTCATTGTCAAACCATGGAACTAGTTCAATCATTGCAATGCAAAGAAACATGACAGTGTCCGCAGTGCAATCAGTACAATAATTATCTAAGTAAATTATACGTTTTGGTACATCTTTTATTCCAAGTTATATGACAGTTTACCTGGCAGAGCGACCAAAGTGTGTCTCGTTGTAAATCCTGCACAAAGGACATGCCAAGTCCACCCGATGAGGTGAATCTACTGTTTCCTCTCCTGCTCAGATGTCCACTGTATTCTTGTAGAGGAGGTGGGAGGGGTTTGCCATTATGGCATCCAGCTTCCTCGCTGTGTGACACATTATGATTTAATATATCACATTTCTCCTAATACAATATCGCAGATATTAATATTGAAAAACTATGTAAGCTATTTATCGGCTAAAATGTTGTTTGTTTTGTCGACTAAAACTATGATTAAAAATGTTCGTCGTCTACCTTTTTTCACTGACAAAGACTACATAGTGACTAAAACAAAGTATATCATTTTTGTCAAAAAATGAAACAAATGAGATGTTAGGGAGGGACTAGTGGGGAAGAGATCCAGTAGAGAGCTAAAAGACACATAATTTTGTGTTTGGTTACACTTGGGTGTAGCTCTCTGAAAATAGTAGATCTACAAGATCACAGCGTCATGATGCGACGCGTTGCGAGCTTGTAGATCTGCTATTTAGGAAGCAACCATGAGTAAAATCTACGATACCATCAAGAACCGCCTATATGTTTGTGTGTGTGTGTGTGTCTGTGTGTGTGTGTGTGTGTGTGTGTGTGTGTGTGTGTGTGTGTGTGTGTGTGTGTGTGTGTGTGTGTGTGTGTGTGTGTTATTCATGGAATTGCTTTG
>NW_027664863.1:0-87500 GCF_963921795.1 Nannobrachium achirus
GTGCCCGCCCACAACCCAGTCAAACTCACAACCCGGCTCTCCAGCCGAACCCGGGTACCCACTATTAAGCCACCCTCCCGGAACCTTTACCAATAGCTGCGGGCGCACCGAGGCCGGGGACCTGGTGGTACGAATCCAGCTTTTTGGCAAAGCATTGTGGCCGTTTTGGGGAGCTCCCCACGCCAAAATGGGGCAACCTAAGGGGACTCCAGTCGGCCAGTTGGAGCCAAAGTAAAGTCTAGGTCTGTGTCCTGCTGCCCAACGGGGCTTTCTTCGCTGTGGGCGCCCCCTGGTGCTTCTCTAAGTTGTCCAATATTTCACATTGACAACAGTCTGCCACAAGGAAAAAAAGAAGGACAAAAAAAGCTTACAGCACCTGGTATTCCCAGGCGGTCTCCCATCCAAGTACTAACCAGGCCCGACCCTGCTTAGCTTCCGAGATCGGACGAGATCGGGCGTGTTCAGGGTGGTATGGCCGTAAGCGACAGTGAACCGCAGCCGGTAGTCCTTAATGGGCCAGCAGAGGCCCTTGCTATCGTGTGTGCTTCTGTCACGGCCACTCATAAACACCGATTGCTCCTTCAGTCTGGCAAAATGAAAAAGCTTACAGCACCTGGTATTCCCAGGCGGTCTCCCATCCAAGTACTAACCAGGCCCGACCCTGCTTAGCTTCCGAGATCGGACGAGATTGGGCGTGTTCAGGGTGGTATGGCCATGAGCGACAGTCAACCGCAGCCGGTAGGCCTTAATGGGCCAGCAGAGGCCCTTGCTATCGTGTGTGCTTCTGTCACGGCCACTCATAAACGACGATTGCTCCTTCAGTCTGGCAAAATGAAAAAGCTTACAGCACCTGGTATTCCCAGGCGGTCTCCCATCCAAGTACTAACCAGGCCCGACCCTGCTTAGCTTCCGAGATCGGACGAGATCGGGCGTGTTCAGGGTGGTATGGCCGTAAGCAAGTAAGGCAGCAGCCGCTAGGCCTCATATGCCAGTGTCACGCTAACGCGGAGGGGACTGGCGGGTGTCAGACCGGATGAGAAAAGCATCAGCAGAGGCTGCGGTCGTTCAGGCAGTCAGTTAAGGGGTTATCGCTTCTCGGCCTTTTGGCTAAGATCAAGTGTAGTATCTGTTCTTATCAGTTTAATATCTGATACGTCCCCTATACGGGGACTACATATTAAACGGATTTTTGGACTCGGGAGTTGAAACAGGGGCTTGCTCCGTTCACTCCACGCATCGACCCGGCATTGCAGTGCCGCTGGGAACGGTGCGCCTCCTTCTGCTTTGTCGAAAGAAACTCGCATACACAAGGGCACCTTATCGTTCTGAACGGCGTGCCCGGTGGTTTACGCCCCGCCCCCTAGGCCGTGCCCCCCATTTGTGTTAACCAACGCCCCCAAAGTGGTTGGGGGTTGGGGCGACGGGAGGAGTAGACTAATTCCGGGGTACAGGTGAAAAATCTTCAAAGTGTGGGCTGCTGAAAAAAAAAAAAACCTGCATGTGCCGTTTTGCCCGGCTCTCCGCGGGGCCCCGGGGAGCCTTGTCACCCAGCCGGGGTGCCCGCCCACAACCCAGTCAAACTCACAACCCGGCTCTCCAGCCGAACCCGGGTACCCACTATTAAGCCACCCTCCCGGAACCTTTACCAATAGCTGCGGGCGCACCGAGGCCGGGGACCTGGTGGTACGAATCCAGCTTTTTGGCAAAGCATTGTGGCCGTTTTGGGGAGCTCCCCACGCCAAAATGGGGCAACCTAAGGGGACTCCAGTCGGCCAGTTGGAGCCAAAGTAAAGTCTAGGTCTGTGTCCTGCTGCCCAACGGGGCTTTCTTCGCTGTGGGCGCCCCCTGGTGCTTCTCTAAGTTGTCCAATATTTCACATTGACAACAGTCTGCCACAAGGAAAAAAAGAAGGACAAAAAAAGCTTACAGCACCTGGTATTCCCAGGCGGTCTCCCATCCAAGTACTAACCAGGCCCGACCCTGCTTAGCTTCCGAGATCGGACGAGATCGGGCGTGTTCAGGGTGGTATGGCCGTAAGCGACAGTGAACCGCAGCCGGTAGGCCTTAATGGGCCAGCAGAGGCCCTTGCTATCGTGTGTGCTTCTGTCACGGCCACTCATAAACACCGATTGCTCCTTCAGTCTGGCAAAATGAAAAAGCTTACAGCACCTGGTATTCCCAGGCGGTCTCCCATCCAAGTACTAACCAGGCCCGACCCTGCTTAGCTTCCGAGATCGGACGAGATTGGGCGTGTTCAGGGTGGTATGGCCATGAGCGACAGTCAACCGCAGCCGGTAGGCCTTAATGGGCCAGCAGAGGCCCTTGCTATCGTGTGTGCTTCTGTCACGGCCACTCATAAACGACGATTGCTCCTTCAGTCTGGCAAAATGAAAAAGCTTACAGCACCTGGTATTCCCAGGCGGTCTCCCATCCAAGTACTAACCAGGCCCGACCCTGCTTAGCTTCCGAGATCGGACGAGATCGGGCGTGTTCAGGGTGGTATGGCCGTAAGCAAGTAAGGCAGCAGCCGCTAGGCCTCATATGCCAGTGTCACGCTAACGCGGAGGGGACTGGCGGGTGTCAGACCGGATGAGAAAAGCATCAGCAGAGGCTGCGGTCGTTCAGGCAGTCAGTTAAGGGGTTATCGCTTCTCGGCCTTTTGGCTAAGATCAAGTGTAGTATCTGTTCTTATCAGTTTAATATCTGATACGTCCCCTATACGGGGACTACATATTAAACGGATTTTTGGACTCGGGAGTTGAAACAGGGGCTTGCTCCGTTCACTCCACGCATCGACCCGGCATTGCAGTGCCGCTGGGAACGGTGCGCCTCCTTCTGCTTTGTCGAAAGAAACTCGCATACACAAGGGCACCTTATCGTTCTGAACGGCGTGCCCGGTGGTTTACGCCCCGCCCCCTAGGCCGTGCCCCCCATTTGTGTTAACCAACGCCCCCAAAGTGGTTGGGGGTTGGGGCGACGGGAGGAGTAGACTAATTCCGGGGTACAGGTGAAAAATCTTCAAAGTGTGGGCTGCTGAAAAAAAAAAAAACCTGCATGTGCCGTTTTGCCCGGCTCTCCGCGGGGCCCCGGGGAGCCTTGTCACCCAGCCGGGGTGCCCGCCCACAACCCAGTCAAACTCACAACCCGGCTCTCCAGCCGAACCCGGGTACCCACTATTAAGCCACCCTCCCGGAACCTTTACCAATAGCTGCGGGCGCACCGAGGCCGGGGACCTGGTGGTACGAATCCAGCTTTTTGGCAAAGCATTGTGGCCGTTTTGGGGAGCTCCCCACGCCAAAATGGGGCAACCTAAGGGGACTCCAGTCGGCCAGTTGGAGCCAAAGTAAAGTCTAGGTCTGTGTCCTGCTGCCCAACGGGGCTTTCTTCGCTGTGGGCGCCCCCTGGTGCTTCTCTAAGTTGTCCAATATTTCACATTGACAACAGTCTGCCACAAGGAAAAAAAGAAGGACAAAAAAAGCTTACAGCACCTGGTATTCCCAGGCGGTCTCCCATCCAAGTACTAACCAGGCCCGACCCTGCTTAGCTTCCGAGATCGGACGAGATCGGGCGTGTTCAGGGTGGTATGGCCGTAAGCGACAGTGAACCGCAGCCGGTAGTTCTTAATGGGCCAGCAGAGGCCCTTGCTATCGTGTGTGCTTCTGTCACGGCCACTCATAAACACCGATTGCTCCTTCAGTCTGGCAAAATGAAAAAGCTTACAGCACCTGGTATTCCCAGGCGGTCTCCCATCCAAGTACTAACCAGGCCCGACCCTGCTTAGCTTCCGAGATCGGACGAGATTGGGCGTGTTCAGGGTGGTATGGCCATGAGCGACAGTCAACCGCAGCCGGTAGGCCTTAATGGGCCAGCAGAGGCCCTTGCTATCGTGTGTGCTTCTGTCACGGCCACTCATAAACGACGATTGCTCCTTCAGTCTGGCAAAATGAAAAAGCTTACAGCACCTGGTATTCCCAGGCGGTCTCCCATCCAAGTACTAACCAGGCCCGACCCTGCTTAGCTTCCGAGATCGGACGAGATCGGGCGTGTTCAGGGTGGTATGGCCGTAAGCAAGTAAGGCAGCAGCCGCTAGGCCTCATATGCCAGTGTCACGCTAACGCGGAGGGGACTGGCGGGTGTCAGACCGGATGAGAAAAGCATCAGCAGAGGCTGCGGTCGTTCAGGCAGTCAGTTAAGGGGTTATCGCTTCTCGGCCTTTTGGCTAAGATCAAGTGTAGTATCTGTTCTTATCAGTTTAATATCTGATACGTCCCCTATACGGGGACTACATATTAAACGGATTTTTGGACTCGGGAGTTGAAACAGGGGCTTGCTCCGTTCACTCCACGCATCGACCCGGCATTGCAGTGCCGCTGGGAACGGTGCGCCTCCTTCTGCTTTGTCGAAAGAAACTCGCATACACAAGGGCACCTTATCGTTCTGAACGGCGTGCCCGGTGGTTTACGCCCCGCCCCCTAGGCCGTGCCCCCCATTTGTGTTAACCAACGCCCCCAAAGTGGTTGGGGGTTGGGGCGACGGGAGGAGTAGACTAATTCCGGGGTACAGGTGAAAAATCTTCAAAGTGTGGGCTGCTGAAAAAAAAAAAAACCTGCATGTGCCGTTTTGCCCGGCTCTCCGCGGGGCCCCGGGGAGCCTTGTCACCCAGCCGGGGTGCCCGCCCACAACCCAGTCAAACTCACAACCCGGCTCTCCAGCCGAACCCGGGTACCCACTATTAAGCCACCCTCCCGGAACCTTTACCAATAGCTGCGGGCGCACCGAGGCCGGGGACCTGGTGGTACGAATCCAGCTTTTTGGCAAAGCATTGTGGCCGTTTTGGGGAGCTCCCCACGCCAAAATGGGGCAACCTAAGGGGACTCCAGTCGGCCAGTTGGAGCCAAAGTAAAGTCTAGGTCTGTGTCCTGCTGCCCAACGGGGCTTTCTTCGCTGTGGGCGCCCCCTGGTGCTTCTCTAAGTTGTCCAATATTTCACATTGACAACAGTCTGCCACAAGGAAAAAAAGAAGGACAAAAAAAGCTTACAGCACCTGGTATTCCCAGGCGGTCTCCCATCCAAGTACTAACCAGGCCCGACCCTGCTTAGCTTCCGAGATCGGACGAGATCGGGCGTGTTCAGGGTGGTATGGCCGTAAGCGACAGTGAACCGCAGCCGGTAGGCCTTAATGGGCCAGCAGAGGCCCTTGCTATCGTGTGTGCTTCTGTCACGGCCACTCATAAACACCGATTGCTCCTTCAGTCTGGCAAAATGAAAAAGCTTACAGCACCTGGTATTCCCAGGCGGTCTCCCATCCAAGTACTAACCAGGCCCGACCCTGCTTAGCTTCCGAGATCGGACGAGATTGGGCGTGTTCAGGGTGGTATGGCCATGAGCGACAGTCAACCGCAGCCGGTAGGCCTTAATGGGCCAGCAGAGGCCCTTGCTATCGTGTGTGCTTCTGTCACGGCCACTCATAAACGACGATTGCTCCTTCAGTCTGGCAAAATGAAAAAGCTTACAGCACCTGGTATTCCCAGGCGGTCTCCCATCCAAGTACTAACCAGGCCCGACCCTGCTTAGCTTCCGAGATCGGACGAGATCGGGCGTGTTCAGGGTGGTATGGCCGTAAGCAAGTAAGGCAGCAGCCGCTAGGCCTCATATGCCAGTGTCACGCTAACGCGGAGGGGACTGGCGGGTGTCAGACCGGATGAGAAAAGCATCAGCAGAGGCTGCGGTCGTTCAGGCAGTCAGTTAAGGGGTTATCGCTTCTCGGCCTTTTGGCTAAGATCAAGTGTAGTATCTGTTCTTATCAGTTTAATATCTGATACGTCCCCTATACGGGGACTACATATTAAACGGATTTTTGGACTCGGGAGTTGAAACAGGGGCTTGCTCCGTTCACTCCACGCATCGACCCGGCATTGCAGTGCCGCTGGGAACGGTGCGCCTCCTTCTGCTTTGTCGAAAGAAACTCGCATACACAAGGGCACCTTATCGTTCTGAACGGCGTGCCCGGTGGTTTACGCCCCGCCCCCTAGGCCGTGCCCCCCATTTGTGTTAACCAACGCCCCCAAAGTGGTTGGGGGTTGGGGCGACGGGAGGAGTAGACTAATTCCGGGGTACAGGTGAAAAATCTTCAAAGTGTGGGCTGCTGAAAAAAAAAAAAACCTGCATGTGCCGTTTTGCCCGGCTCTCCGCGGGGCCCCGGGGAGCCTTGTCACCCAGCCGGGGTGCCCGCCCACAACCCAGTCAAACTCACAACCCGGCTCTCCAGCCGAACCCGGGTACCCACTATTAAGCCACCCTCCCGGAACCTTTACCAATAGCTGCGGGCGCACCGAGGCCGGGGACCTGGTGGTACGAATCCAGCTTTTTGGCAAAGCATTGTGGCCGTTTTGGG
This sequence comes from Nannobrachium achirus, assembly GCF_963921795.1. Classification (NCBI taxonomy): domain Eukaryota; kingdom Metazoa; phylum Chordata; class Actinopteri; order Myctophiformes; family Myctophidae; genus Nannobrachium; species Nannobrachium achirus. The sequence goes on from NW_027664863.1 coordinate 6,395, forward strand.
GAGCTCCCCACGCCAAAATGGGGCAACCTAAGGGGACTCCAGTCGGCCAGTTGGAGCCAAAGTAAAGTCTAGGTCTGTGTCCTGCTGCCCAACGGGGCTTTCTTCGCTGTGGGCGCCCCCTGGTGCTTCTCTAAGTTGTCCAATATTTCACATTGACAACAGTCTGCCACAAGGAAAAAAAGAAGGACAAAAAAAGCTTACAGCACCTGGTATTCCCAGGCGGTCTCCCATCCAAGTACTAACCAGGCCCGACCCTGCTTAGCTTCCGAGATCGGACGAGATCGGGCGTGTTCAGGGTGGTATGGCCGTAAGCGACAGTGAACCGCAGCCGGTAGTTCTTAATGGGCCAGCAGAGGCCCTTGCTATCGTGTGTGCTTCTGTCACGGCCACTCATAAACACCGATTGCTCCTTCAGTCTGGCAAAATGAAAAAGCTTACAGCACCTGGTATTCCCAGGCGGTCTCCCATCCAAGTACTAACCAGGCCCGACCCTGCTTAGCTTCCGAGATCGGACGAGATTGGGCGTGTTCAGGGTGGTATGGCCATGAGCGACAGTCAACCGCAGCCGGTAGGCCTTAATGGGCCAGCAGAGGCCCTTGCTATCGTGTGTGCTTCTGTCACGGCCACTCATAAACGACGATTGCTCCTTCAGTCTGGCAAAATGAAAAAGCTTACAGCACCTGGTATTCCCAGGCGGTCTCCCATCCAAGTACTAACCAGGCCCGACCCTGCTTAGCTTCCGAGATCGGACGAGATCGGGCGTGTTCAGGGTGGTATGGCCGTAAGCAAGTAAGGCAGCAGCCGCTAGGCCTCATATGCCAGTGTCACGCTAACGCGGAGGGGACTGGCGGGTGTCAGACCGGATGAGAAAAGCATCAGCAGAGGCTGCGGTCGTTCAGGCAGTCAGTTAAGGGGTTATCGCTTCTCGGCCTTTTGGCTAAGATCAAGTGTAGTATCTGTTCTTATCAGTTTAATATCTGATACGTCCCCTATACGGGGACTACATATTAAACGGATTTTTGGACTCGGGAGTTGAAACAGGGGCTTGCTCCGTTCACTCCACGCATCGACCCGGCATTGCAGTGCCGCTGGGAACGGTGCGCCTCCTTCTGCTTTGTCGAAAGAAACTCGCATACACAAGGGCACCTTATCGTTCTGAACGGCGTGCCCGGTGGTTTACGCCCCGCCCCCTAGGCCGTGCCCCCCATTTGTGTTAACCAACGCCCCCAAAGTGGTTGGGGGTTGGGGCGACGGGAGGAGTAGACTAATTCCGGGGTACAGGTGAAAAATCTTCAAAGTGTGGGCTGCTGAAAAAAAAAAAAACCTGCATGTGCCGTTTTGCCCGGCTCTCCGCGGGGCCCCGGGGAGCCTTGTCACCCAGCCGGGGTGCCCGCCCACAACCCAGTCAAACTCACAACCCGGCTCTCCAGCCGAACCCGGGTACCCACTATTAAGCCACCCTCCCGGAACCTTTACCAATAGCTGCGGGCGCACCGAGGCCGGGGACCTGGTGGTACGAATCCAGCTTTTTGGCAAAGCATTGTGGCCGTTTTGGGGAGCTCCCCACGCCAAAATGGGGCAACCTAAGGGGACTCCAGTCGGCCAGTTGGAGCCAAAGTAAAGTCTAGGTCTGTGTCCTGCTGCCCAACGGGGCTTTCTTCGCTGTGGGCGCCCCCTGGTGCTTCTCTAAGTTGTCCAATATTTCACATTGACAACAGTCTGCCACAAGGAAAAAAAGAAGGACAAAAAAAGCTTACAGCACCTGGTATTCCCAGGCGGTCTCCCATCCAAGTACTAACCAGGCCCGACCCTGCTTAGCTTCCGAGATCGGACGAGATCGGGCGTGTTCAGGGTGGTATGGCCGTAAGCGACAGTGAACCGCAGCCGGTAGGCCTTAATGGGCCAGCAGAGGCCCTTGCTATCGTGTGTGCTTCTGTCACGGCCACTCATAAACACCGATTGCTCCTTCAGTCTGGCAAAATGAAAAAGCTTACAGCACCTGGTATTCCCAGGCGGTCTCCCATCCAAGTACTAACCAGGCCCGACCCTGCTTAGCTTCCGAGATCGGACGAGATTGGGCGTGTTCAGGGTGGTATGGCCATGAGCGACAGTCAACCGCAGCCGGTAGGCCTTAATGGGCCAGCAGAGGCCCTTGCTATCGTGTGTGCTTCTGTCACGGCCACTCATAAACGACGATTGCTCCTTCAGTCTGGCAAAATGAAAAAGCTTACAGCACCTGGTATTCCCAGGCGGTCTCCCATCCAAGTACTAACCAGGCCCGACCCTGCTTAGCTTCCGAGATCGGACGAGATCGGGCGTGTTCAGGGTGGTATGGCCGTAAGCAAGTAAGGCAGCAGCCGCTAGGCCTCATATGCCAGTGTCACGCTAACGCGGAGGGGACTGGCGGGTGTCAGACCGGATGAGAAAAGCATCAGCAGAGGCTGCGGTCGTTCAGGCAGTCAGTTAAGGGGTTATCGCTTCTCGGCCTTTTGGCTAAGATCAAGTGTAGTATCTGTTCTTATCAGTTTAATATCTGATACGTCCCCTATACGGGGACTACATATTAAACGGATTTTTGGACTCGGGAGTTGAAACAGGGGCTTGCTCCGTTCACTCCACGCATCGACCCGGCATTGCAGTGCCGCTGGGAACGGTGCGCCTCCTTCTGCTTTGTCGAAAGAAACTCGCATACACAAGGGCACCTTATCGTTCTGAACGGCGTGCCCGGTGGTTTACGCCCCGCCCCCTAGGCCGTGCCCCCCATTTGTGTTAACCAACGCCCCCAAAGTGGTTGGGGGTTGGGGCGACGGGAGGAGTAGACTAATTCCGGGGTACAGGTGAAAAATCTTCAAAGTGTGGGCTGCTGAAAAAAAAAAAAACCTGCATGTGCCGTTTTGCCCGGCTCTCCGCGGGGCCCCGGGGAGCCTTGTCACCCAGCCGGGGTGCCCGCCCACAACCCAGTCAAACTCACAACCCGGCTCTCCAGCCGAACCCGGGTACCCACTATTAAGCCACCCTCCCGGAACCTTTACCAATAGCTGCGGGCGCACCGAGGCCGGGGACCTGGTGGTACGAATCCAGCTTTTTGGCAAAGCATTGTGGCCGTTTTGGGGAGCTCCCCACGCCAAAATGGGGCAACCTAAGGGGACTCCAGTCGGCCAGTTGGAGCCAAAGTAAAGTCTAGGTCTGTGTCCTGCTGCCCAACGGGGCTTTCTTCGCTGTGGGCGCCCCCTGGTGCTTCTCTAAGTTGTCCAATATTTCACATTGACAACAGTCTGCCACAAGGAAAAAAAGAAGGACAAAAAAAGCTTACAGCACCTGGTATTCCCAGGCGGTCTCCCATCCAAGTACTAACCAGGCCCGACCCTGCTTAGCTTCCGAGATCGGACGAGATCGGGCGTGTTCAGGGTGGTATGGCCGTAAGCGACAGTGAACCGCAGCCGGTAGTTCTTAATGGGCCAGCAGAGGCCCTTGCTATCGTGTGTGCTTCTGTCACGGCCACTCATAAACACCGATTGCTCCTTCAGTCTGGCAAAATGAAAAAGCTTACAGCACCTGGTATTCCCAGGCGGTCTCCCATCCAAGTACTAACCAGGCCCGACCCTGCTTAGCTTCCGAGATCGGACGAGATTGGGCGTGTTCAGGGTGGTATGGCCATGAGCGACAGTCAACCGCAGCCGGTAGGCCTTAATGGGCCAGCAGAGGCCCTTGCTATCGTGTGTGCTTCTGTCACGGCCACTCATAAACGACGATTGCTCCTTCAGTCTGGCAAAATGAAAAAGCTTACAGCACCTGGTATTCCCAGGCGGTCTCCCATCCAAGTACTAACCAGGCCCGACCCTGCTTAGCTTCCGAGATCGGACGAGATCGGGCGTGTTCAGGGTGGTATGGCCGTAAGCAAGTAAGGCAGCAGCCGCTAGGCCTCATATGCCAGTGTCACGCTAACGCGGAGGGGACTGGCGGGTGTCAGACCGGATGAGAAAAGCATCAGCAGAGGCTGCGGTCATTCAGGCAGTCAGTTAAGGGGTTATCGCTTCTCGGCCTTTTGGCTAAGATCAAGTGTAGTATCTGTTCTTATCAGTTTAATATCTGATACGTCCCCTATACGGGGACTACATATTAAACGGATTTTTGGACTCGGGAGTTGAAACAGGGGCTTGCTCCGTTCACTCCACGCATCGACCCGGCATTGCAGTGCCGCTGGGAACGGTGCGCCTCCTTCTGCTTTGTCGAAAGAAACTCGCATACACAAGGGCACCTTATCGTTCTGAACGGCGTGCCCGGTGGTTTACGCCCCGCCCCCTAGGCCGTGCCCCCCATTTGTGTTAACCAACGCCCCCAAAGTGGTTGGGGGTTGGGGCGACGGGAGGAGTAGACTAATTCCGGGGTACAGGTGAAAAATCTTCAAAGTGTGGGCTGCTGAAAAAAAAAAAAACCTGCATGTGCCGTTTTGCCCGGCTCTCCGCGGGGCCCCGGGGAGCCTTGTCACCCAGCCGGGGTGCCCGCCCACAACCCAGTCAAACTCACAACCCGGCTCTCCAGCCGAACCCGGGTACCCACTATTAAGCCACCCTCCCGGAACCTTTACCAATAGCTGCGGGCGCACCGAGGCCGGGGACCTGGTGGTACGAATCCAGCTTTTTGGCAAAGCATTGTGGCCGTTTTGGGGAGCTCCCCACGCCAAAATGGGGCAACCTAAGGGGACTCCAGTCGGCCAGTTGGAGTCAAAGTAAAGTCTAGGTCTGTGTCCTGCTGCCCAACGGGGCTTTCTTCGCTGTGGGCGCCCCCTGGTGCTTCTCTAAGTTGTCCAATATTTCACATTGACAACAGTCTGCCACAAGGAAAAAAAGAAGGACAAAAAAAGCTTACAGCACCTGGTATTCCCAGGCGGTCTCCCATCCAAGTACTAACCAGGCCCGACCCTGCTTAGCTTCCGAGATCGGACGAGATCGGGCGTGTTCAGGGTGGTATGGCCGTAAGCGACAGTGAACCGCAGCCGGTAGGCCTTAATGGGCCAGCAGAGGCCCTTGCTATCGTGTGTGCTTCTGTCACGGCCACTCATAAACACCGATTGCTCCTTCAGTCTGGCAAAATGAAAAAGCTTACAGCACCTGGTATTCCCAGGCGGTCTCCCATCCAAGTACTAACCAGGCCCGACCCTGCTTAGCTTCCGAGATCGGACGAGATTGGGCGTGTTCAGGGTGGTATGGCCATGAGCGACAGTCAACCGCAGCCGGTAGGCCTTAATGGGCCAGCAGAGGCCCTTGCTATCGTGTGTGCTTCTGTCACGGCCACTCATAAACGACGATTGCTCCTTCAGTCTGGCAAAATGAAAAAGCTTACAGCACCTGGTATTCCCAGGCGGTCTCCCATCCAAGTACTAACCAGGCCCGACCCTGCTTAGCTTCCGAGATCGGACGAGATCGGGCGTGTTCAGGGTGGTATGGCCGTAAGCAAGTAAGGCAGCAGCCGCTAGGCCTCATATGCCAGTGTCACGCTAACGCGGAGGGGACTGGCGGGTGTCAGACCGGATGAGAAAAGCATCAGCAGAGGCTGCGGTCGTTCAGGCAGTCAGTTAAGGGGTTATCGCTTCTCGGCCTTTTGGCTAAGATCAAGTGTAGTATCTGTTCTTATCAGTTTAATATCTGATACGTCCCCTATACGGGGACTACATATTAAACGGATTTTTGGACTCGGGAGTTGAAACAGGGGCTTGCTCCGTTCACTCCACGCATCGACCCGGCATTGCAGTGCCGCTGGGAACGGTGCGCCTCCTTCTGCTTTGTCGAAAGAAACTCGCATACACAAGGGCACCTTATCGTTCTGAACGGCGTGCCCGGTGGTTTACGCCCCGCCCCCTAGGCCGTGCCCCCCATTTGTGTTAACCAACGCCCCCAAAGTGGTTGGGGGTTGGGGCGACGGGAGGAGTAGACTAATTCCGGGGTACAGGTGAAAAATCTTCAAAGTGTGGGCTGCTGAAAAAAAAAAAAACCTGCATGTGCCGTTTTGCCCGGCTCTCCGCGGGGCCCCGGGGAGCCTTGTCACCCAGCCGGGGTGCCCGCCCACAACCCAGTCAAACTCACAACCCGGCTCTCCAGCCGAACCCGGGTACCCACTATTAAGCCACCCTCCCGGAACCTTTACCAATAGCTGCGGGCGCACCGAGGCCGGGGACCTGGTGGTACGAATCCAGCTTTTTGGCAAAGCATTGTGGCCGTTTTGGGGAGCTCCCCACGCCAAAATGGGGCAACCTAAGGGGACTCCAGTCGGCCAGTTGGAGCCAAAGTAAAGTCTAGGTCTGTGTCCTGCTGCCCAACGGGGCTTTCTTCGCTGTGGGCGCCCCCTGGTGCTTCTCTAAGTTGTCCAATATTTCACATTGACAACAGTCTGCCACAAGGAAAAAAAGAAGGACAAAAAAAGCTTACAGCACCTGGTATTCCCAGGCGGTCTCCCATCCAAGTACTAACCAGGCCCGACCCTGCTTAGCTTCCGAGATCGGACGAGATCGGGCGTGTTCAGGGTGGTATGGCCGTAAGCGACAGTGAACCGCAGCCGGTAGTTCTTAATGGGCCAGCAGAGGCCCTTGCTATCGTGTGTGCTTCTGTCACGGCCACTCATAAACACCGATTGCTCCTTCAGTCTGGCAAAATGAAAAAGCTTACAGCACCTGGTATTCCCAGGCGGTCTCCCATCCAAGTACTAACCAGGCCCGACCCTGCTTAGCTTCCGAGATCGGACGAGATTGGGCGTGTTCAGGGTGGTATGGCCATGAGCGACAGTCAACCGCAGCCGGTAGGCCTTAATGGGCCAGCAGAGGCCCTTGCTATCGTGTGTGCTTCTGTCACGGCCACTCATAAACGACGATTGCTCCTTCAGTCTGGCAAAATGAAAAAGCTTACAGCACCTGGTATTCCCAGGCGGTCTCCCATCCAAGTACTAACCAGGCCCGACCCTGCTTAGCTTCCGAGATCGGACGAGATCGGGCGTGTTCAGGGTGGTATGGCCGTAAGCAAGTAAGGCAGCAGCCGCTAGGCCTCATATGCCAGTGTCACGCTAACGCGGAGGGGACTGGCGGGTGTCAGACCGGATGAGAAAAGCATCAGCAGAGGCTGCGGTCATTCAGGCAGTCAGTTAAGGGGTTATCGCTTCTCGGCCTTTTGGCTAAGATCAAGTGTAGTATCTGTTCTTATCAGTTTAATATCTGATACGTCCCCTATACGGGGACTACATATTAAACGGATTTTTGGACTCGGGAGTTGAAACAGGGGCTTGCTCCGTTCACTCCACGCATCGACCCGGCATTGCAGTGCCGCTGGGAACGGTGCGCCTCCTTCTGCTTTGTCGAAAGAAACTCGCATACACAAGGGCACCTTATCGTTCTGAACGGCGTGCCCGGTGGTTTACGCCCCGCCCCCTAGGCCGTGCCCCCCATTTGTGTTAACCAACGCCCCCAAAGTGGTTGGGGGTTGGGGCGACGGGAGGAGTAGACTAATTCCGGGGTACAGGTGAAAAATCTTCAAAGTGTGGGCTGCTGAAAAAAAAAAAAACCTGCATGTGCCGTTTTGCCCGGCTCTCCGCGGGGCCCCGGGGAGCCTTGTCACCCAGCCGGGGTGCCCGCCCACAACCCAGTCAAACTCACAACCCGGCTCTCCAGCCGAACCCGGGTACCCACTATTAAGCCACCCTCCCGGAACCTTTACCAATAGCTGCGGGCGCACCGAGGCCGGGGACCTGGTGGTACGAATCCAGCTTTTTGGCAAAGCATTGTGGCCGTTTTGGGGAGCTCCCCACGCCAAAATGGGGCAACCTAAGGGGACTCCAGTCGGCCAGTTGGAGCCAAAGTAAAGTCTAGGTCTGTGTCCTGCTGCCCAACGGGGCTTTCTTCGCTGTGGGCGCCCCCTGGTGCTTCTCTAAGTTGTCCAATATTTCACATTGACAACAGTCTGCCACAAGGAAAAAAAGAAGGACAAAAAAAGCTTACAGCACCTGGTATTCCCAGGCGGTCTCCCATCCAAGTACTAACCAGGCCCGACCCTGCTTAGCTTCCGAGATCGGACGAGATCGGGCGTGTTCAGGGTGGTATGGCCGTAAGCGACAGTGAACCGCAGCCGGTAGGCCTTAATGGGCCAGCAGAGGCCCTTGCTATCGTGTGTGCTTCTGTCACGGCCACTCATAAACACCGATTGCTCCTTCAGTCTGGCAAAATGAAAAAGCTTACAGCACCTGGTATTCCCAGGCGGTCTCCCATCCAAGTACTAACCAGGCCCGACCCTGCTTAGCTTCCGAGATCGGACGAGATTGGGCGTGTTCAGGGTGGTATGGCCATGAGCGACAGTCAACCGCAGCCGGTAGGCCTTAATGGGCCAGCAGAGGCCCTTGCTATCGTGTGTGCTTCTGTCACGGCCACTCATAAACGACGATTGCTCCTTCAGTCTGGCAAAATGAAAAAGCTTACAGCACCTGGTATTCCCAGGCGGTCTCCCATCCAAGTACTAACCAGGCCCGACCCTGCTTAGCTTCCGAGATCGGACGAGATCGGGCGTGTTCAGGGTGGTATGGCCGTAAGCAAGTAAGGCAGCAGCCGCTAGGCCTCATATGCCAGTGTCACGCTAACGCGGAGGGGACTGGCGGGTGTCAGACCGGATGAGAAAAGCATCAGCAGAGGCTGCGGTCGTTCAGGCAGTCAGTTAAGGGGTTATCGCTTCTCGGCCTTTTGGCTAAGATCAAGTGTAGTATCTGTTCTTATCAGTTTAATATCTGATACGTCCCCTATACGGGGACTACATATTAAACGGATTTTTGGACTCGGGAGTTGAAACAGGGGCTTGCTCCGTTCACTCCACGCATCGACCCGGCATTGCAGTGCCGCTGGGAACGGTGCGCCTCCTTCTGCTTTGTCGAAAGAAACTCGCATACACAAGGGCACCTTATCGTTCTGAACGGCGTGCCCGGTGGTTTACGCCCCGCCCCCTAGGCCGTGCCCCCCATTTGTGTTAACCAACGCCCCCAAAGTGGTTGGGGGTTGGGGCGACGGGAGGAGTAGACTAATTCCGGGGTACAGGTGAAAAATCTTCAAAGTGTGGGCTGCTGAAAAAAAAAAAAACCTGCATGTGCCGTTTTGCCCGGCTCTCCGCGGGGCCCCGGGGAGCCTTGTCACCCAGCCGGGGTGCCCGCCCACAACCCAGTCAAACTCACAACCCGGCTCTCCAGCCGAACCCGGGTACCCACTATTAAGCCACCCTCCCGGAACCTTTACCAATAGCTGCGGGCGCACCGAGGCCGGGGACCTGGTGGTACGAATCCAGCTTTTTGGCAAAGCATTGTGGCCGTTTTGGGGAGCTCCCCACGCCAAAATGGGGCAACCTAAGGGGACTCCAGTCGGCCAGTTGGAGCCAAAGTAAAGTCTAGGTCTGTGTCCTGCTGCCCAACGGGGCTTTCTTCGCTGTGGGCGCCCCCTGGTGCTTCTCTAAGTTGTCCAATATTTCACATTGACAACAGTCTGCCACAAGGAAAAAAAGAAGGACAAAAAAAGCTTACAGCACCTGGTATTCCCAGGCGGTCTCCCATCCAAGTACTAACCAGGCCCGACCCTGCTTAGCTTCCGAGATCGGACGAGATCGGGCGTGTTCAGGGTGGTATGGCCGTAAGCGACAGTGAACCGCAGCCGGTAGGCCTTAATGGGCCAGCAGAGGCCCTTGCTATCGTGTGTGCTTCTGTCACGGCCACTCATAAACACCGATTGCTCCTTCAGTCTGGCAAAATGAAAAAGCTTACAGCACCTGGTATTCCCAGGCGGTCTCCCATCCAAGTACTAACCAGGCCCGACCCTGCTTAGCTTCCGAGATCGGACGAGATTGGGCGTGTTCAGGGTGGTATGGCCATGAGCGACAGTCAACCGCAGCCGGTAGGCCTTAATGGGCCAGCAGAGGCCCTTGCTATCGTGTGTGCTTCTGTCACGGCCACTCATAAACGACGATTGCTCCTTCAGTCTGGCAAAATGAAAAAGCTTACAGCACCTGGTATTCCCAGGCGGTCTCCCATCCAAGTACTAACCAGGCCCGACCCTGCTTAGCTTCCGAGATCGGACGAGATCGGGCGTGTTCAGGGTGGTATGGCCGTAAGCAAGTAAGGCAGCAGCCGCTAGGCCTCATATGCCAGTGTCACGCTAACGCGGAGGGGACTGGCGGGTGTCAGACCGGATGAGAAAAGCATCAGCAGAGGCTGCGGTCGTTCAGGCAGTCAGTTAAGGGGTTATCGCTTCTCGGCCTTTTGGCTAAGATCAAGTGTAGTATCTGTTCTTATCAGTTTAATATCTGATACGTCCCCTATACGGGGACTACATATTAAACGGATTTTTGGACTCGGGAGTTGAAACAGGGGCTTGCTCCGTTCACTCCACGCATCGACCCGGCATTGCAGTGCCGCTGGGAACGGTGCGCCTCCTTCTGCTTTGTCGAAAGAAACTCGCATACACAAGGGCACCTTATCGTTCTGAACGGCGTGCCCGGTGGTTTACGCCCCGCCCCCTAGGCCGTGCCCCCCATTTGTGTTAACCAACGCCCCCAAAGTGGTTGGGGGTTGGGGCGACGGGAGGAGTAGACTAATTCCGGGGTACAGGTGAAAAATCTTCAAAGTGTGGGCTGCTGAAAAAAAAAAAAACCTGCATGTGCCGTTTTGCCCGGCTCTCCGCGGGGCCCCGGGGAGCCTTGTCACCCAGCCGGGGTGCCCGCCCACAACCCAGTCAAACTCACAACCCGGCTCTCCAGCCGAACCCGGGTACCCACTATTAAGCCACCCTCCCGGAACCTTTACCAATAGCTGCGGGCGCACCGAGGCCGGGGACCTGGTGGTACGAATCCAGCTTTTTGGCAAAGCATTGTGGCCGTTTTGGGGAGCTCCCCACGCCAAAATGGGGCAACCTAAGGGGACTCCAGTCGGCCAGTTGGAGCCAAAGTAAAGTCTAGGTCTGTGTCCTGCTGCCCAACGGGGCTTTCTTCGCTGTGGGCGCCCCCTGGTGCTTCTCTAAGTTGTCCAATATTTCACATTGACAACAGTCTGCCACAAGGAAAAAAAGAAGGACAAAAAAAGCTTACAGCACCTGGTATTCCCAGGCGGTCTCCCATCCAAGTACTAACCAGGCCCGACCCTGCTTAGCTTCCGAGATCGGACGAGATCGGGCGTGTTCAGGGTGGTATGGCCGTAAGCGACAGTGAACCGCAGCCGGTAGTTCTTAATGGGCCAGCAGAGGCCCTTGCTATCGTGTGTGCTTCTGTCACGGCCACTCATAAACACCGATTGCTCCTTCAGTCTGGCAAAATGAAAAAGCTTACAGCACCTGGTATTCCCAGGCGGTCTCCCATCCAAGTACTAACCAGGCCCGACCCTGCTTAGCTTCCGAGATCGGACGAGATTGGGCGTGTTCAGGGTGGTATGGCCATGAGCGACAGTCAACCGCAGCCGGTAGGCCTTAATGGGCCAGCAGAGGCCCTTGCTATCGTGTGTGCTTCTGTCACGGCCACTCATAAACGACGATTGCTCCTTCAGTCTGGCAAAATGAAAAAGCTTACAGCACCTGGTATTCCCAGGCGGTCTCCCATCCAAGTACTAACCAGGCCCGACCCTGCTTAGCTTCCGAGATCGGACGAGATCGGGCGTGTTCAGGGTGGTATGGCCGTAAGCAAGTAAGGCAGCAGCCGCTAGGCCTCATATGCCAGTGTCACGCTAACGCGGAGGGGACTGGCGGGTGTCAGACCGGATGAGAAAAGCATCAGCAGAGGCTGCGGTCATTCAGGCAGTCAGTTAAGGGGTTATCGCTTCTCGGCCTTTTGGCTAAGATCAAGTGTAGTATCTGTTCTTATCAGTTTAATATCTGATACGTCCCCTATACGGGGACTACATATTAAACGGATTTTTGGACTCGGGAGTTGAAACAGGGGCTTGCTCCGTTCACTCCACGCATCGACCCGGCATTGCAGTGCCGCTGGGAACGGTGCGCCTCCTTCTGCTTTGTCGAAAGAAACTCGCATACACAAGGGCACCTTATCGTTCTGAACGGCGTGCCCGGTGGTTTACGCCCCGCCCCCTAGGCCGTGCCCCCCATTTGTGTTAACCAACGCCCCCAAAGTGGTTGGGGGTTGGGGCGACGGGAGGAGTAGACTAATTCCGGGGTACAGGTGAAAAATCTTCAAAGTGTGGGCTGCTGAAAAAAAAAAAAACCTGCATGTGCCGTTTTGCCCGGCTCTCCGCGGGGCCCCGGGGAGCCTTGTCACCCAGCCGGGGTGCCCGCCCACAACCCAGTCAAACTCACAACCCGGCTCTCCAGCCGAACCCGGGTACCCACTATTAAGCCACCCTCCCGGAACCTTTACCAATAGCTGCGGGCGCACCGAGGCCGGGGACCTGGTGGTACGAATCCAGCTTTTTGGCAAAGCATTGTGGCCGTTTTGGGGAGCTCCCCACGCCAAAATGGGGCAACCTAAGGGGACTCCAGTCGGCCAGTTGGAGCCAAAGTAAAGTCTAGGTCTGTGTCCTGCTGCCCAACGGGGCTTTCTTCGCTGTGGGCGCCCCCTGGTGCTTCTCTAAGTTGTCCAATATTTCACATTGACAACAGTCTGCCACAAGGAAAAAAAGAAGGACAAAAAAAGCTTACAGCACCTGGTATTCCCAGGCGGTCTCCCATCCAAGTACTAACCAGGCCCGACCCTGCTTAGCTTCCGAGATCGGACGAGATCGGGCGTGTTCAGGGTGGTATGGCCGTAAGCGACAGTGAACCGCAGCCGGTAGGCCTTAATGGGCCAGCAGAGGCCCTTGCTATCGTGTGTGCTTCTGTCACGGCCACTCATAAACACCGATTGCTCCTTCAGTCTGGCAAAATGAAAAAGCTTACAGCACCTGGTATTCCCAGGCGGTCTCCCATCCAAGTACTAACCAGGCCCGACCCTGCTTAGCTTCCGAGATCGGACGAGATTGGGCGTGTTCAGGGTGGTATGGCCATGAGCGACAGTCAACCGCAGCCGGTAGGCCTTAATGGGCCAGCAGAGGCCCTTGCTATCGTGTGTGCTTCTGTCACGGCCACTCATAAACGACGATTGCTCCTTCAGTCTGGCAAAATGAAAAAGCTTACAGCACCTGGTATTCCCAGGCGGTCTCCCATCCAAGTACTAACCAGGCCCGACCCTGCTTAGCTTCCGAGATCGGACGAGATCGGGCGTGTTCAGGGTGGTATGGCCGTAAGCAAGTAAGGCAGCAGCCGCTAGGCCTCATATGCCAGTGTCACGCTAACGCGGAGGGGACTGGCGGGTGTCAGACCGGATGAGAAAAGCATCAGCAGAGGCTGCGGTCGTTCAGGCAGTCAGTTAAGGGGTTATCGCTTCTCGGCCTTTTGGCTAAGATCAAGTGTAGTATCTGTTCTTATCAGTTTAATATCTGATACGTCCCCTATACGGGGACTACATATTAAACGGATTTTTGGACTCGGGAGTTGAAACAGGGGCTTGCTCCGTTCACTCCACGCATCGACCCGGCATTGCAGTGCCGCTGGGAACGGTGCGCCTCCTTCTGCTTTGTCGAAAGAAACTCGCATACACAAGGGCACCTTATCGTTCTGAACGGCGTGCCCGGTGGTTTACGCCCCGCCCCCTAGGCCGTGCCCCCCATTTGTGTTAACCAACGCCCCCAAAGTGGTTGGGGGTTGGGGCGACGGGAGGAGTAGACTAATTCCGGGGTACAGGTGAAAAATCTTCAAAGTGTGGGCTGCTGAAAAAAAAAAAAACCTGCATGTGCCGTTTTGCCCGGCTCTCCGCGGGGCCCCGGGGAGCCTTGTCACCCAGCCGGGGTGCCCGCCCACAACCCAGTCAAACTCACAACCCGGCTCTCCAGCCGAACCCGGGTACCCACTATTAAGCCACCCTCCCGGAACCTTTACCAATAGCTGCGGGCGCACCGAGGCCGGGGACCTGGTGGTACGAATCCAGCTTTTTGGCAAAGCATTGTGGCCGTTTTGGGGAGCTCCCCACGCCAAAATGGGGCAACCTAAGGGGACTCCAGTCGGCCAGTTGGAGCCAAAGTAAAGTCTAGGTCTGTGTCCTGCTGCCCAACGGGGCTTTCTTCGCTGTGGGCGCCCCCTGGTGCTTCTCTAAGTTGTCCAATATTTCACATTGACAACAGTCTGCCACAAGGAAAAAAAGAAGGACAAAAAAAGCTTACAGCACCTGGTATTCCCAGGCGGTCTCCCATCCAAGTACTAACCAGGCCCGACCCTGCTTAGCTTCCGAGATCGGACGAGATCGGGCGTGTTCAGGGTGGTATGGCCGTAAGCGACAGTGAACCGCAGCCGGTAGTTCTTAATGGGCCAGCAGAGGCCCTTGCTATCGTGTGTGCTTCTGTCACGGCCACTCATAAACACCGATTGCTCCTTCAGTCTGGCAAAATGAAAAAGCTTACAGCACCTGGTATTCCCAGGCGGTCTCCCATCCAAGTACTAACCAGGCCCGACCCTGCTTAGCTTCCGAGATCGGACGAGATTGGGCGTGTTCAGGGTGGTATGGCCATGAGCGACAGTCAACCGCAGCCGGTAGGCCTTAATGGGCCAGCAGAGGCCCTTGCTATCGTGTGTGCTTCTGTCACGGCCACTCATAAACGACGATTGCTCCTTCAGTCTGGCAAAATGAAAAAGCTTACAGCACCTGGTATTCCCAGGCGGTCTCCCATCCAAGTACTAACCAGGCCCGACCCTGCTTAGCTTCCGAGATCGGACGAGATCGGGCGTGTTCAGGGTGGTATGGCCGTAAGCAAGTAAGGCAGCAGCCGCTAGGCCTCATATGCCAGTGTCACGCTAACGCGGAGGGGACTGGCGGGTGTCAGACCGGATGAGAAAAGCATCAGCAGAGGCTGCGGTCGTTCAGGCAGTCAGTTAAGGGGTTATCGCTTCTCGGCCTTTTGGCTAAGATCAAGTGTAGTATCTGTTCTTATCAGTTTAATATCTGATACGTCCCCTATACGGGGACTACATATTAAACGGATTTTTGGACTCGGGAGTTGAAACAGGGGCTTGCTCCGTTCACTCCACGCATCGACCCGGCATTGCAGTGCCGCTGGGAACGGTGCGCCTCCTTCTGCTTTGTCGAAAGAAACTCGCATACACAAGGGCACCTTATCGTTCTGAACGGCGTGCCCGGTGGTTTACGCCCCGCCCCCTAGGCCGTGCCCCCCATTTGTGTTAACCAACGCCCCCAAAGTGGTTGGGGGTTGGGGCGACGGGAGGAGTAGACTAATTCCGGGGTACAGGTGAAAAATCTTCAAAGTGTGGGCTGCTGAAAAAAAAAAAAACCTGCATGTGCCGTTTTGCCCGGCTCTCCGCGGGGCCCCGGGGAGCCTTGTCACCCAGCCGGGGTGCCCGCCCACAACCCAGTCAAACTCACAACCCGGCTCTCCAGCCGAACCCGGGTACCCACTATTAAGCCACCCTCCCGGAACCTTTACCAATAGCTGCGGGCGCACCGAGGCCGGGGACCTGGTGGTACGAATCCAGCTTTTTGGCAAAGCATTGTGGCCGTTTTGGGGAGCTCCCCACGCCAAAATGGGGCAACCTAAGGGGACTCCAGTCGGCCAGTTGGAGCCAAAGTAAAGTCTAGGTCTGTGTCCTGCTGCCCAACGGGGCTTTCTTCGCTGTGGGCGCCCCCTGGTGCTTCTCTAAGTTGTCCAATATTTCACATTGACAACAGTCTGCCACAAGGAAAAAAAGAAGGACAAAAAAAGCTTACAGCACCTGGTATTCCCAGGCGGTCTCCCATCCAAGTACTAACCAGGCCCGACCCTGCTTAGCTTCCGAGATCGGACGAGATCGGGCGTGTTCAGGGTGGTATGGCCGTAAGCGACAGTGAACCGCAGCCGGTAGTTCTTAATGGGCCAGCAGAGGCCCTTGCTATCGTGTGTGCTTCTGTCACGGCCACTCATAAACACCGATTGCTCCTTCAGTCTGGCAAAATGAAAAAGCTTACAGCACCTGGTATTCCCAGGCGGTCTCCCATCCAAGTACTAACCAGGCCCGACCCTGCTTAGCTTCCGAGATCGGACGAGATTGGGCGTGTTCAGGGTGGTATGGCCATGAGCGACAGTCAACCGCAGCCGGTAGGCCTTAATGGGCCAGCAGAGGCCCTTGCTATCGTGTGTGCTTCTGTCACGGCCACTCATAAACGACGATTGCTCCTTCAGTCTGGCAAAATGAAAAAGCTTACAGCACCTGGTATTCCCAGGCGGTCTCCCATCCAAGTACTAACCAGGCCCGACCCTGCTTAGCTTCCGAGATCGGACGAGATCGGGCGTGTTCAGGGTGGTATGGCCGTAAGCAAGTAAGGCAGCAGCCGCTAGGCCTCATATGCCAGTGTCACGCTAACGCGGAGGGGACTGGCGGGTGTCAGACCGGATGAGAAAAGCATCAGCAGAGGCTGCGGTCGTTCAGGCAGTCAGTTAAGGGGTTATCGCTTCTCGGCCTTTTGGCTAAGATCAAGTGTAGTATCTGTTCTTATCAGTTTAATATCTGATACGTCCCCTATACGGGGACTACATATTAAACGGATTTTTGGACTCGGGAGTTGAAACAGGGGCTTGCTCCGTTCACTCCACGCATCGACCCGGCATTGCAGTGCCGCTGGGAACGGTGCGCCTCCTTCTGCTTTGTCGAAAGAAACTCGCATACACAAGGGCACCTTATCGTTCTGAACGGCGTGCCCGGTGGTTTACGCCCCGCCCCCTAGGCCGTGCCCCCCATTTGTGTTAACCAACGCCCCCAAAGTGGTTGGGGGTTGGGGCGACGGGAGGAGTAGACTAATTCCGGGGTACAGGTGAAAAATCTTCAAAGTGTGGGCTGCTGAAAAAAAAAAAAACCTGCATGTGCCGTTTTGCCCGGCTCTCCGCGGGGCCCCGGGGAGCCTTGTCACCCAGCCGGGGTGCCCGCCCACAACCCAGTCAAACTCACAACCCGGCTCTCCAGCCGAACCCGGGTACCCACTATTAAGCCACCCTCCCGGAACCTTTACCAATAGCTGCGGGCGCACCGAGGCCGGGGACCTGGTGGTACGAATCCAGCTTTTTGGCAAAGCATTGTGGCCGTTTTGGGGAGCTCCCCACGCCAAAATGGGGCAACCTAAGGGGACTCCAGTCGGCCAGTTGGAGCCAAAGTAAAGTCTAGGTCTGTGTCCTGCTGCCCAACGGGGCTTTCTTCGCTGTGGGCGCCCCCTGGTGCTTCTCTAAGTTGTCCAATATTTCACATTGACAACAGTCTGCCACAAGGAAAAAAAGAAGGACAAAAAAAGCTTACAGCACCTGGTATTCCCAGGCGGTCTCCCATCCAAGTACTAACCAGGCCCGACCCTGCTTAGCTTCCGAGATCGGACGAGATCGGGCGTGTTCAGGGTGGTATGGCCGTAAGCGACAGTGAACCGCAGCCGGTAGTTCTTAATGGGCCAGCAGAGGCCCTTGCTATCGTGTGTGCTTCTGTCACGGCCACTCATAAACACCGATTGCTCCTTCAGTCTGGCAAAATGAAAAAGCTTACAGCACCTGGTATTCCCAGGCGGTCTCCCATCCAAGTACTAACCAGGCCCGACCCTGCTTAGCTTCCGAGATCGGACGAGATTGGGCGTGTTCAGGGTGGTATGGCCATGAGCGACAGTCAACCGCAGCCGGTAGGCCTTAATGGGCCAGCAGAGGCCCTTGCTATCGTGTGTGCTTCTGTCACGGCCACTCATAAACGACGATTGCTCCTTCAGTCTGGCAAAATGAAAAAGCTTACAGCACCTGGTATTCCCAGGCGGTCTCCCATCCAAGTACTAACCAGGCCCGACCCTGCTTAGCTTCCGAGATCGGACGAGATCGGGCGTGTTCAGGGTGGTATGGCCGTAAGCAAGTAAGGCAGCAGCCGCTAGGCCTCATATGCCAGTGTCACGCTAACGCGGAGGGGACTGGCGGGTGTCAGACCGGATGAGAAAAGCATCAGCAGAGGCTGCGGTCGTTCAGGCAGTCAGTTAAGGGGTTATCGCTTCTCGGCCTTTTGGCTAAGATCAAGTGTAGTATCTGTTCTTATCAGTTTAATATCTGATACGTCCCCTATACGGGGACTACATATTAAACGGATTTTTGGACTCGGGAGTTGAAACAGGGGCTTGCTCCGTTCACTCCACGCATCGACCCGGCATTGCAGTGCCGCTGGGAACGGTGCGCCTCCTTCTGCTTTGTCGAAAGAAACTCGCATACACAAGGGCACCTTATCGTTCTGAACGGCGTGCCCGGTGGTTTACGCCCCGCCCCCTAGGCCGTGCCCCCCATTTGTGTTAACCAACGCCCCCAAAGTGGTTGGGGGTTGGGGCGACGGGAGGAGTAGACTAATTCCGGGGTACAGGTGAAAAATCTTCAAAGTGTGGGCTGCTGAAAAAAAAAAAAACCTGCATGTGCCGTTTTGCCCGGCTCTCCGCGGGGCCCCGGGGAGCCTTGTCACCCAGCCGGGGTGCCCGCCCACAACCCAGTCAAACTCACAACCCGGCTCTCCAGCCGAACCCGGGTACCCACTATTAAGCCACCCTCCCGGAACCTTTACCAATAGCTGCGGGCGCACCGAGGCCGGGGACCTGGTGGTACGAATCCAGCTTTTTGGCAAAGCATTGTGGCCGTTTTGGGGAGCTCCCCACGCCAAAATGGGGCAACCTAAGGGGACTCCAGTCGGCCAGTTGGAGCCAAAGTAAAGTCTAGGTCTGTGTCCTGCTGCCCAACGGGGCTTTCTTCGCTGTGGGCGCCCCCTGGTGCTTCTCTAAGTTGTCCAATATTTCACATTGACAACAGTCTGCCACAAGGAAAAAAAGAAGGACAAAAAAAGCTTACAGCACCTGGTATTCCCAGGCGGTCTCCCATCCAAGTACTAACCAGGCCCGACCCTGCTTAGCTTCCGAGATCGGACGAGATCGGGCGTGTTCAGGGTGGTATGGCCGTAAGCGACAGTGAACCGCAGCCGGTAGTTCTTAATGGGCCAGCAGAGGCCCTTGCTATCGTGTGTGCTTCTGTCACGGCCACTCATAAACACCGATTGCTCCTTCAGTCTGGCAAAATGAAAAAGCTTACAGCACCTGGTATTCCCAGGCGGTCTCCCATCCAAGTACTAACCAGGCCCGACCCTGCTTAGCTTCCGAGATCGGACGAGATTGGGCGTGTTCAGGGTGGTATGGCCATGAGCGACAGTCAACCGCAGCCGGTAGGCCTTAATGGGCCAGCAGAGGCCCTTGCTATCGTGTGTGCTTCTGTCACGGCCACTCATAAACGACGATTGCTCCTTCAGTCTGGCAAAATGAAAAAGCTTACAGCACCTGGTATTCCCAGGCGGTCTCCCATCCAAGTACTAACCAGGCCCGACCCTGCTTAGCTTCCGAGATCGGACGAGATCGGGCGTGTTCAGGGTGGTATGGCCGTAAGCAAGTAAGGCAGCAGCCGCTAGGCCTCATATGCCAGTGTCACGCTAACGCGGAGGGGACTGGCGGGTGTCAGACCGGATGAGAAAAGCATCAGCAGAGGCTGCGGTCGTTCAGGCAGTCAGTTAAGGGGTTATCGCTTCTCGGCCTTTTGGCTAAGATCAAGTGTAGTATCTGTTCTTATCAGTTTAATATCTGATACGTCCCCTATACGGGGACTACATATTAAACGGATTTTTGGACTCGGGAGTTGAAACAGGGGCTTGCTCCGTTCACTCCACGCATCGACCCGGCATTGCAGTGCCGCTGGGAACGGTGCGCCTCCTTCTGCTTTGTCGAAAGAAACTCGCATACACAAGGGCACCTTATCGTTCTGAACGGCGTGCCCGGTGGTTTACGCCCCGCCCCCTAGGCCGTGCCCCCCATTTGTGTTAACCAACGCCCCCAAAGTGGTTGGGGGTTGGGGCGACGGGAGGAGTAGACTAATTCCGGGGTACAGGTGAAAAATCTTCAAAGTGTGGGCTGCTGAAAAAAAAAAAAACCTGCATGTGCCGTTTTGCCCGGCTCTCCGCGGGGCCCCGGGGAGCCTTGTCACCCAGCCGGGGTGCCCGCCCACAACCCAGTCAAACTCACAACCCGGCTCTCCAGCCGAACCCGGGTACCCACTATTAAGCCACCCTCCCGGAACCTTTACCAATAGCTGCGGGCGCACCGAGGCCGGGGACCTGGTGGTACGAATCCAGCTTTTTGGCAAAGCATTGTGGCCGTTTTGGGGAGCTCCCCACGCCAAAATGGGGCAACCTAAGGGGACTCCAGTCGGCCAGTTGGAGCCAAAGTAAAGTCTAGGTCTGTGTCCTGCTGCCCAACGGGGCTTTCTTCGCTGTGGGCGCCCCCTGGTGCTTCTCTAAGTTGTCCAATATTTCACATTGACAACAGTCTGCCACAAGGAAAAAAAGAAGGACAAAAAAAGCTTACAGCACCTGGTATTCCCAGGCGGTCTCCCATCCAAGTACTAACCAGGCCCGACCCTGCTTAGCTTCCGAGATCGGACGAGATCGGGCGTGTTCAGGGTGGTATGGCCGTAAGCGACAGTGAACCGCAGCCGGTAGTTCTTAATGGGCCAGCAGAGGCCCTTGCTATCGTGTGTGCTTCTGTCACGGCCACTCATAAACACCGATTGCTCCTTCAGTCTGGCAAAATGAAAAAGCTTACAGCACCTGGTATTCCCAGGCGGTCTCCCATCCAAGTACTAACCAGGCCCGACCCTGCTTAGCTTCCGAGATCGGACGAGATTGGGCGTGTTCAGGGTGGTATGGCCATGAGCGACAGTCAACCGCAGCCGGTAGGCCTTAATGGGCCAGCAGAGGCCCTTGCTATCGTGTGTGCTTCTGTCACGGCCACTCATAAACGACGATTGCTCCTTCAGTCTGGCAAAATGAAAAAGCTTACAGCACCTGGTATTCCCAGGCGGTCTCCCATCCAAGTACTAACCAGGCCCGACCCTGCTTAGCTTCCGAGATCGGACGAGATCGGGCGTGTTCAGGGTGGTATGGCCGTAAGCAAGTAAGGCAGCAGCCGCTAGGCCTCATATGCCAGTGTCACGCTAACGCGGAGGGGACTGGCGGGTGTCAGACCGGATGAGAAAAGCATCAGCAGAGGCTGCGGTCGTTCAGGCAGTCAGTTAAGGGGTTATCGCTTCTCGGCCTTTTGGCTAAGATCAAGTGTAGTATCTGTTCTTATCAGTTTAATATCTGATACGTCCCCTATACGGGGACTACATATTAAACGGATTTTTGGACTCGGGAGTTGAAACAGGGGCTTGCTCCGTTCACTCCACGCATCGACCCGGCATTGCAGTGCCGCTGGGAACGGTGCGCCTCCTTCTGCTTTGTCGAAAGAAACTCGCATACACAAGGGCACCTTATCGTTCTGAACGGCGTGCCCGGTGGTTTACGCCCCGCCCCCTAGGCCGTGCCCCCCATTTGTGTTAACCAACGCCCCCAAAGTGGTTGGGGGTTGGGGCGACGGGAGGAGTAGACTAATTCCGGGGTACAGGTGAAAAATCTTCAAAGTGTGGGCTGCTGAAAAAAAAAAAAACCTGCATGTGCCGTTTTGCCCGGCTCTCCGCGGGGCCCCGGGGAGCCTTGTCACCCAGCCGGGGTGCCCGCCCACAACCCAGTCAAACTCACAACCCGGCTCTCCAGCCGAACCCGGGTACCCACTATTAAGCCACCCTCCCGGAACCTTTACCAATAGCTGCGGGCGCACCGAGGCCGGGGACCTGGTGGTACGAATCCAGCTTTTTGGCAAAGCATTGTGGCCGTTTTGGGGAGCTCCCCACGCCAAAATGGGGCAACCTAAGGGGACTCCAGTCGGCCAGTTGGAGCCAAAGTAAAGTCTAGGTCTGTGTCCTGCTGCCCAACGGGGCTTTCTTCGCTGTGGGCGCCCCCTGGTGCTTCTCTAAGTTGTCCAATATTTCACATTGACAACAGTCTGCCACAAGGAAAAAAAGAAGGACAAAAAAAGCTTACAGCACCTGGTATTCCCAGGCGGTCTCCCATCCAAGTACTAACCAGGCCCGACCCTGCTTAGCTTCCGAGATCGGACGAGATCGGGCGTGTTCAGGGTGGTATGGCCGTAAGCGACAGTGAACCGCAGCCGGTAGTTCTTAATGGGCCAGCAGAGGCCCTTGCTATCGTGTGTGCTTCTGTCACGGCCACTCATAAACACCGATTGCTCCTTCAGTCTGGCAAAATGAAAAAGCTTACAGCACCTGGTATTCCCAGGCGGTCTCCCATCCAAGTACTAACCAGGCCCGACCCTGCTTAGCTTCCGAGATCGGACGAGATTGGGCGTGTTCAGGGTGGTATGGCCATGAGCGACAGTCAACCGCAGCCGGTAGGCCTTAATGGGCCAGCAGAGGCCCTTGCTATCGTGTGTGCTTCTGTCACGGCCACTCATAAACGACGATTGCTCCTTCAGTCTGGCAAAATGAAAAAGCTTACAGCACCTGGTATTCCCAGGCGGTCTCCCATCCAAGTACTAACCAGGCCCGACCCTGCTTAGCTTCCGAGATCGGACGAGATCGGGCGTGTTCAGGGTGGTATGGCCGTAAGCAAGTAAGGCAGCAGCCGCTAGGCCTCATATGCCAGTGTCACGCTAACGCGGAGGGGACTGGCGGGTGTCAGACCGGATGAGAAAAGCATCAGCAGAGGCTGCGGTCGTTCAGGCAGTCAGTTAAGGGGTTATCGCTTCTCGGCCTTTTGGCTAAGATCAAGTGTAGTATCTGTTCTTATCAGTTTAATATCTGATACGTCCCCTATACGGGGACTACATATTAAACGGATTTTTGGACTCGGGAGTTGAAACAGGGGCTTGCTCCGTTCACTCCACGCATCGACCCGGCATTGCAGTGCCGCTGGGAACGGTGCGCCTCCTTCTGCTTTGTCGAAAGAAACTCGCATACACAAGGGCACCTTATCGTTCTGAACGGCGTGCCCGGTGGTTTACGCCCCGCCCCCTAGGCCGTGCCCCCCATTTGTGTTAACCAACGCCCCCAAAGTGGTTGGGGGTTGGGGCGACGGGAGGAGTAGACTAATTCCGGGGTACAGGTGAAAAATCTTCAAAGTGTGGGCTGCTGAAAAAAAAAAAAACCTGCATGTGCCGTTTTGCCCGGCTCTCCGCGGGGCCCCGGGGAGCCTTGTCACCCAGCCGGGGTGCCCGCCCACAACCCAGTCAAACTCACAACCCGGCTCTCCAGCCGAACCCGGGTACCCACTATTAAGCCACCCTCCCGGAACCTTTACCAATAGCTGCGGGCGCACCGAGGCCGGGGACCTGGTGGTACGAATCCAGCTTTTTGGCAAAGCATTGTGGCCGTTTTGGGGAGCTCCCCACGCCAAAATGGGGCAACCTAAGGGGACTCCAGTCGGCCAGTTGGAGCCAAAGTAAAGTCTAGGTCTGTGTCCTGCTGCCCAACGGGGCTTTCTTCGCTGTGGGCGCCCCCTGGTGCTTCTCTAAGTTGTCCAATATTTCACATTGACAACAGTCTGCCACAAGGAAAAAAAGAAGGACAAAAAAAGCTTACAGCACCTGGTATTCCCAGGCGGTCTCCCATCCAAGTACTAACCAGGCCCGACCCTGCTTAGCTTCCGAGATCGGACGAGATCGGGCATGTTCAGGGTGGTATGGCCGTAAGCGACAGTGAACCGCAGCCGGTAGTTCTTAATGGGCCAGCAGAGGCCCTTGCTATCGTGTGTGCTTCTGTCACGGCCACTCATAAACACCGATTGCTCCTTCAGTCTGGCAAAATGAAAAAGCTTACAGCACCTGGTATTCCCAGGCGGTCTCCCATCCAAGTACTAACCAGGCCCGACCCTGCTTAGCTTCCGAGATCGGACGAGATCGGGCATGTTCAGGGTGGTATGGCCGTAAGCAAGTAAGGCAGCAGCCGCTAGGCCTCATATGCCAGTGTCACGCTAACGCGGAGGGGACTGGCGGGTGTCAGACCGGATGAGAAAAGCATCAGCAGAGGCTGCGGTCGTTCAGGCAGTCAGTTAAGGGGTTATCGCTTCTCGGCCTTTTGGCTAAGATCAAGTGTAGTATCTGTTCTTATCAGTTTAATATCTGATACGTCCCCTATACGGGGACTACATATTAAACGGATTTTTGGACTCGGGAGTTGAAACAGGGGCTTGCTCCGTTCACTCCACGCATCGACCCGGCATTGCAGTGCCGCTGGGAACGGTGCGCCTCCTTCTGCTTTGTCGAAAGAAACTCGCATACACAAGGGCACCTTATCGTTCTGAACGGCGTGCCCGGTGGTTTACGCCCCGCCCCCTAGGCCGTGCCCCCCATTTGTGTTAACCAACGCCCCCAAAGTGGTTGGGGGTTGGGGCGACGGGAGGAGTAGACTAATTCCGGGGTACAGGTGAAAAATCTTCAAAGTGTGGGCTGCTGAAAAAAAAAAAAACCTGCATGTGCCGTTTTGCCCGGCTCTCCGCGGGGCCCCGGGGAGCCTTGTCACCCAGCCGGGGTGCCCGCCCACAACCCAGTCAAACTCACAACCCGGCTCTCCAGCCGAACCCGGGTACCCACTATTAAGCCACCCTCCCGGAACCTTTACCAATAGCTGCGGGCGCACCGAGGCCGGGGACCTGGTGGTACGAATCCAGCTTTTTGGCAAAGCATTGTGGCCGTTTTGGGGAGCTCCCCACGCCAAAATGGGGCAACCTAAGGGGACTCCAGTCGGCCAGTTGGAGCCAAAGTAAAGTCTAGGTCTGTGTCCTGCTGCCCAACGGGGCTTTCTTCGCTGTGGGCGCCCCCTGGTGCTTCTCTAAGTTGTCCAATATTTCACATTGACAACAGTCTGCCACAAGGAAAAAAAGAAGGACAAAAAAAGCTTACAGCACCTGGTATTCCCAGGCGGTCTCCCATCCAAGTACTAACCAGGCCCGACCCTGCTTAGCTTCCGAGATCGGACGAGATCGGGCGTGTTCAGGGTGGTATGGCCGTAAGCGACAGTGAACCGCAGCCGGTAGGCCTTAATGGGCCAGCAGAGGCCCTTGCTATCGTGTGTGCTTCTGTCACGGCCACTCATAAACACCGATTGCTCCTTCAGTCTGGCAAAATGAAAAAGCTTACAGCACCTGGTATTCCCAGGCGGTCTCCCATCCAAGTACTAACCAGGCCCGACCCTGCTTAGCTTCCGAGATCGGACGAGATTGGGCGTGTTCAGGGTGGTATGGCCATGAGCGACAGTCAACCGCAGCCGGTAGGCCTTAATGGGCCAGCAGAGGCCCTTGCTATCGTGTGTGCTTCTGTCACGGCCACTCATAAACGACGATTGCTCCTTCAGTCTGGCAAAATGAAAAAGCTTACAGCACCTGGTATTCCCAGGCGGTCTCCCATCCAAGTACTAACCAGGCCCGACCCTGCTTAGCTTCCGAGATCGGACGAGATCGGGCGTGTTCAGGGTGGTATGGCCGTAAGCAAGTAAGGCAGCAGCCGCTAGGCCTCATATGCCAGTGTCACGCTAACGCGGAGGGGACTGGCGGGTGTCAGACCGGATGAGAAAAGCATCAGCAGAGGCTGCGGTCGTTCAGGCAGTCAGTTAAGGGGTTATCGCTTCTCGGCCTTTTGGCTAAGATCAAGTGTAGTATCTGTTCTTATCAGTTTAATATCTGATACGTCCCCTATACGGGGACTACATATTAAACGGATTTTTGGACTCGGGAGTTGAAACAGGGGCTTGCTCCGTTCACTCCACGCATCGACCCGGCATTGCAGTGCCGCTGGGAACGGTGCGCCTCCTTCTGCTTTGTCGAAAGAAACTCGCATACACAAGGGCACCTTATCGTTCTGAACGGCGTGCCCGGTGGTTTACGCCCCGCCCCCTAGGCCGTGCCCCCCATTTGTGTTAACCAACGCCCCCAAAGTGGTTGGGGGTTGGGGCGACGGGAGGAGTAGACTAATTCCGGGGTACAGGTGAAAAATCTTCAAAGTGTGGGCTGCTGAAAAAAAAAAAAACCTGCATGTGCCGTTTTGCCCGGCTCTCCGCGGGGCCCCGGGGAGCCTTGTCACCCAGCCGGGGTGCCCGCCCACAACCCAGTCAAACTCACAACCCGGCTCTCCAGCCGAACCCGGGTACCCACTATTAAGCCACCCTCCCGGAACCTTTACCAATAGCTGCGGGCGCACCGAGGCCGGGGACCTGGTGGTACGAATCCAGCTTTTTGGCAAAGCATTGTGGCCGTTTTGGGGAGCTCCCCACGCCAAAATGGGGCAACCTAAGGGGACTCCAGTCGGCCAGTTGGAGCCAAAGTAAAGTCTAGGTCTGTGTCCTGCTGCCCAACGGGGCTTTCTTCGCTGTGGGCGCCCCCTGGTGCTTCTCTAAGTTGTCCAATATTTCACATTGACAACAGTCTGCCACAAGGAAAAAAAGAAGGACAAAAAAAGCTTACAGCACCTGGTATTCCCAGGCGGTCTCCCATCCAAGTACTAACCAGGCCCGACCCTGCTTAGCTTCCGAGATCGGACGAGATCGGGCGTGTTCAGGGTGGTATGGCCGTAAGCGACAGTGAACCGCAGCCGGTAGTTCTTAATGGGCCAGCAGAGGCCCTTGCTATCGTGTGTGCTTCTGTCACGGCCACTCATAAACACCGATTGCTCCTTCAGTCTGGCAAAATGAAAAAGCTTACAGCACCTGGTATTCCCAGGCGGTCTCCCATCCAAGTACTAACCAGGCCCGACCCTGCTTAGCTTCCGAGATCGGACGAGATTGGGCGTGTTCAGGGTGGTATGGCCATGAGCGACAGTCAACCGCAGCCGGTAGGCCTTAATGGGCCAGCAGAGGCCCTTGCTATCGTGTGTGCTTCTGTCACGGCCACTCATAAACGACGATTGCTCCTTCAGTCTGGCAAAATGAAAAAGCTTACAGCACCTGGTATTCCCAGGCGGTCTCCCATCCAAGTACTAACCAGGCCCGACCCTGCTTAGCTTCCGAGATCGGACGAGATCGGGCGTGTTCAGGGTGGTATGGCCGTAAGCAAGTAAGGCAGCAGCCGCTAGGCCTCATATGCCAGTGTCACGCTAACGCGGAGGGGACTGGCGGGTGTCAGACCGGATGAGAAAAGCATCAGCAGAGGCTGCGGTCGTTCAGGCAGTCAGTTAAGGGGTTATCGCTTCTCGGCCTTTTGGCTAAGATCAAGTGTAGTATCTGTTCTTATCAGTTTAATATCTGATACGTCCCCTATACGGGGACTACATATTAAACGGATTTTTGGACTCGGGAGTTGAAACAGGGGCTTGCTCCGTTCACTCCACGCATCGACCCGGCATTGCAGTGCCGCTGGGAACGGTGCGCCTCCTTCTGCTTTGTCGAAAGAAACTCGCATACACAAGGGCACCTTATCGTTCTGAACGGCGTGCCCGGTGGTTTACGCCCCGCCCCCTAGGCCGTGCCCCCCATTTGTGTTAACCAACGCCCCCAAAGTGGTTGGGGGTTGGGGCGACGGGAGGAGTAGACTAATTCCGGGGTACAGGTGAAAAATCTTCAAAGTGTGGGCTGCTGAAAAAAAAAAAAACCTGCATGTGCCGTTTTGCCCGGCTCTCCGCGGGGCCCCGGGGAGCCTTGTCACCCAGCCGGGGTGCCCGCCCACAACCCAGTCAAACTCACAACCCGGCTCTCCAGCCGAACCCGGGTACCCACTATTAAGCCACCCTCCCGGAACCTTTACCAATAGCTGCGGGCGCACCGAGGCCGGGGACCTGGTGGTACGAATCCAGCTTTTTGGCAAAGCATTGTGGCCGTTTTGGGGAGCTCCCCACGCCAAAATGGGGCAACCTAAGGGGACTCCAGTCGGCCAGTTGGAGCCAAAGTAAAGTCTAGGTCTGTGTCCTGCTGCCCAACGGGGCTTTCTTCGCTGTGGGCGCCCCCTGGTGCTTCTCTAAGTTGTCCAATATTTCACATTGACAACAGTCTGCCACAAGGAAAAAAAGAAGGACAAAAAAAGCTTACAGCACCTGGTATTCCCAGGCGGTCTCCCATCCAAGTACTAACCAGGCCCGACCCTGCTTAGCTTCCGAGATCGGACGAGATCGGGCATGTTCAGGGTGGTATGGCCGTAAGCGACAGTGAACCGCAGCCGGTAGTTCTTAATGGGCCAGCAGAGGCCCTTGCTATCGTGTGTGCTTCTGTCACGGCCACTCATAAACACCGATTGCTCCTTCAGTCTGGCAAAATGAAAAAGCTTACAGCACCTGGTATTCCCAGGCGGTCTCCCATCCAAGTACTAACCAGGCCCGACCCTGCTTAGCTTCCGAGATCGGACGAGATCGGGCATGTTCAGGGTGGTATGGCCGTAAGCAAGTAAGGCAGCAGCCGCTAGGCCTCATATGCCAGTGTCACGCTAACGCGGAGGGGACTGGCGGGTGTCAGACCGGATGAGAAAAGCATCAGCAGAGGCTGCGGTCGTTCAGGCAGTCAGTTAAGGGGTTATCGCTTCTCGGCCTTTTGGCTAAGATCAAGTGTAGTATCTGTTCTTATCAGTTTAATATCTGATACGTCCCCTATACGGGGACTACATATTAAACGGATTTTTGGACTCGGGAGTTGAAACAGGGGCTTGCTCCGTTCACTCCACGCATCGACCCGGCATTGCAGTGCCGCTGGGAACGGTGCGCCTCCTTCTGCTTTGTCGAAAGAAACTCGCATACACAAGGGCACCTTATCGTTCTGAACGGCGTGCCCGGTGGTTTACGCCCCGCCCCCTAGGCCGTGCCCCCCATTTGTGTTAACCAACGCCCCCAAAGTGGTTGGGGGTTGGGGCGACGGGAGGAGTAGACTAATTCCGGGGTACAGGTGAAAAATCTTCAAAGTGTGGGCTGCTGAAAAAAAAAAAAACCTGCATGTGCCGTTTTGCCCGGCTCTCCGCGGGGCCCCGGGGAGCCTTGTCACCCAGCCGGGGTGCCCGCCCACAACCCAGTCAAACTCACAACCCGGCTCTCCAGCCGAACCCGGGTACCCACTATTAAGCCACCCTCCCGGAACCTTTACCAATAGCTGCGGGCGCACCGAGGCCGGGGACCTGGTGGTACGAATCCAGCTTTTTGGCAAAGCATTGTGGCCGTTTTGGGGAGCTCCCCACGCCAAAATGGGGCAACCTAAGGGGACTCCAGTCGGCCAGTTGGAGCCAAAGTAAAGTCTAGGTCTGTGTCCTGCTGCCCAACGGGGCTTTCTTCGCTGTGGGCGCCCCCTGGTGCTTCTCTAAGTTGTCCAATATTTCACATTGACAACAGTCTGCCACAAGGAAAAAAAGAAGGACAAAAAAAGCTTACAGCACCTGGTATTCCCAGGCGGTCTCCCATCCAAGTACTAACCAGGCCCGACCCTGCTTAGCTTCCGAGATCGGACGAGATCGGGCGTGTTCAGGGTGGTATGGCCGTAAGCGACAGTGAACCGCAGCCGGTAGGCCTTAATGGGCCAGCAGAGGCCCTTGCTATCGTGTGTGCTTCTGTCACGGCCACTCATAAACACCGATTGCTCCTTCAGTCTGGCAAAATGAAAAAGCTTACAGCACCTGGTATTCCCAGGCGGTCTCCCATCCAAGTACTAACCAGGCCCGACCCTGCTTAGCTTCCGAGATCGGACGAGATTGGGCGTGTTCAGGGTGGTATGGCCATGAGCGACAGTCAACCGCAGCCGGTAGGCCTTAATGGGCCAGCAGAGGCCCTTGCTATCGTGTGTGCTTCTGTCACGGCCACTCATAAACGACGATTGCTCCTTCAGTCTGGCAAAATGAAAAAGCTTACAGCACCTGGTATTCCCAGGCGGTCTCCCATCCAAGTACTAACCAGGCCCGACCCTGCTTAGCTTCCGAGATCGGACGAGATCGGGCGTGTTCAGGGTGGTATGGCCGTAAGCAAGTAAGGCAGCAGCCGCTAGGCCTCATATGCCAGTGTCACGCTAACGCGGAGGGGACTGGCGGGTGTCAGACCGGATGAGAAAAGCATCAGCAGAGGCTGCGGTCGTTCAGGCAGTCAGTTAAGGGGTTATCGCTTCTCGGCCTTTTGGCTAAGATCAAGTGTAGTATCTGTTCTTATCAGTTTAATATCTGATACGTCCCCTATACGGGGACTACATATTAAACGGATTTTTGGACTCGGGAGTTGAAACAGGGGCTTGCTCCGTTCACTCCACGCATCGACCCGGCATTGCAGTGCCGCTGGGAACGGTGCGCCTCCTTCTGCTTTGTCGAAAGAAACTCGCATACACAAGGGCACCTTATCGTTCTGAACGGCGTGCCCGGTGGTTTACGCCCCGCCCCCTAGGCCGTGCCCCCCATTTGTGTTAACCAACGCCCCCAAAGTGGTTGGGGGTTGGGGCGACGGGAGGAGTAGACTAATTCCGGGGTACAGGTGAAAAATCTTCAAAGTGTGGGCTGCTGAAAAAAAAAAAAACCTGCATGTGCCGTTTTGCCCGGCTCTCCGCGGGGCCCCGGGGAGCCTTGTCACCCAGCCGGGGTGCCCGCCCACAACCCAGTCAAACTCACAACCCGGCTCTCCAGCCGAACCCGGGTACCCACTATTAAGCCACCCTCCCGGAACCTTTACCAATAGCTGCGGGCGCACCGAGGCCGGGGACCTGGTGGTACGAATCCAGCTTTTTGGCAAAGCATTGTGGCCGTTTTGGGGAGCTCCCCACGCCAAAATGGGGCAACCTAAGGGGACTCCAGTCGGCCAGTTGGAGCCAAAGTAAAGTCTAGGTCTGTGTCCTGCTGCCCAACGGGGCTTTCTTCGCTGTGGGCGCCCCCTGGTGCTTCTCTAAGTTGTCCAATATTTCACATTGACAACAGTCTGCCACAAGGAAAAAAAGAAGGACAAAAAAAGCTTACAGCACCTGGTATTCCCAGGCGGTCTCCCATCCAAGTACTAACCAGGCCCGACCCTGCTTAGCTTCCGAGATCGGACGAGATCGGGCGTGTTCAGGGTGGTATGGCCGTAAGCGACAGTGAACCGCAGCCGGTAGGCCTTAATGGGCCAGCAGAGGCCCTTGCTATCGTGTGTGCTTCTGTCACGGCCACTCATAAACACCGATTGCTCCTTCAGTCTGGCAAAATGAAAAAGCTTACAGCACCTGGTATTCCCAGGCGGTCTCCCATCCAAGTACTAACCAGGCCCGACCCTGCTTAGCTTCCGAGATCGGACGAGATTGGGCGTGTTCAGGGTGGTATGGCCATGAGCGACAGTCAACCGCAGCCGGTAGGCCTTAATGGGCCAGCAGAGGCCCTTGCTATCGTGTGTGCTTCTGTCACGGCCACTCATAAACGACGATTGCTCCTTCAGTCTGGCAAAATGAAAAAGCTTACAGCACCTGGTATTCCCAGGCGGTCTCCCATCCAAGTACTAACCAGGCCCGACCCTGCTTAGCTTCCGAGATCGGACGAGATCGGGCGTGTTCAGGGTGGTATGGCCGTAAGCAAGTAAGGCAGCAGCCGCTAGGCCTCATATGCCAGTGTCACGCTAACGCGGAGGGGACTGGCGGGTGTCAGACCGGATGAGAAAAGCATCAGCAGAGGCTGCGGTCGTTCAGGCAGTCAGTTAAGGGGTTATCGCTTCTCGGCCTTTTGGCTAAGATCAAGTGTAGTATCTGTTCTTATCAGTTTAATATCTGATACGTCCCCTATACGGGGACTACATATTAAACGGATTTTTGGACTCGGGAGTTGAAACAGGGGCTTGCTCCGTTCACTCCACGCATCGACCCGGCATTGCAGTGCCGCTGGGAACGGTGCGCCTCCTTCTGCTTTGTCGAAAGAAACTCGCATACACAAGGGCACCTTATCGTTCTGAACGGCGTGCCCGGTGGTTTACGCCCCGCCCCCTAGGCCGTGCCCCCCATTTGTGTTAACCAACGCCCCCAAAGTGGTTGGGGGTTGGGGCGACGGGAGGAGTAGACTAATTCCGGGGTACAGGTGAAAAATCTTCAAAGTGTGGGCTGCTGAAAAAAAAAAAAACCTGCATGTGCCGTTTTGCCCGGCTCTCCGCGGGGCCCCGGGGAGCCTTGTCACCCAGCCGGGGTGCCCGCCCACAACCCAGTCAAACTCACAACCCGGCTCTCCAGCCGAACCCGGGTACCCACTATTAAGCCACCCTCCCGGAACCTTTACCAATAGCTGCGGGCGCACCGAGGCCGGGGACCTGGTGGTACGAATCCAGCTTTTTGGCAAAGCATTGTGGCCGTTTTGGGGAGCTCCCCACGCCAAAATGGGGCAACCTAAGGGGACTCCAGTCGGCCAGTTGGAGCCAAAGTAAAGTCTAGGTCTGTGTCCTGCTGCCCAACGGGGCTTTCTTCGCTGTGGGCGCCCCCTGGTGCTTCTCTAAGTTGTCCAATATTTCACATTGACAACAGTCTGCCACAAGGAAAAAAAGAAGGACAAAAAAAGCTTACAGCACCTGGTATTCCCAGGCGGTCTCCCATCCAAGTACTAACCAGGCCCGACCCTGCTTAGCTTCCGAGATCGGACGAGATCGGGCATGTTCAGGGTGGTATGGCCGTAAGCGACAGTGAACCGCAGCCGGTAGTTCTTAATGGGCCAGCAGAGGCCCTTGCTATCGTGTGTGCTTCTGTCACGGCCACTCATAAACACCGATTGCTCCTTCAGTCTGGCAAAATGAAAAAGCTTACAGCACCTGGTATTCCCAGGCGGTCTCCCATCCAAGTACTAACCAGGCCCGACCCTGCTTAGCTTCCGAGATCGGACGAGATCGGGCATGTTCAGGGTGGTATGGCCGTAAGCAAGTAAGGCAGCAGCCGCTAGGCCTCATATGCCAGTGTCACGCTAACGCGGAGGGGACTGGCGGGTGTCAGACCGGATGAGAAAAGCATCAGCAGAGGCTGCGGTCGTTCAGGCAGTCAGTTAAGGGGTTATCGCTTCTCGGCCTTTTGGCTAAGATCAAGTGTAGTATCTGTTCTTATCAGTTTAATATCTGATACGTCCCCTATACGGGGACTACATATTAAACGGATTTTTGGACTCGGGAGTTGAAACAGGGGCTTGCTCCGTTCACTCCACGCATCGACCCGGCATTGCAGTGCCGCTGGGAACGGTGCGCCTCCTTCTGCTTTGTCGAAAGAAACTCGCATACACAAGGGCACCTTATCGTTCTGAACGGCGTGCCCGGTGGTTTACGCCCCGCCCCCTAGGCCGTGCCCCCCATTTGTGTTAACCAACGCCCCCAAAGTGGTTGGGGGTTGGGGCGACGGGAGGAGTAGACTAATTCCGGGGTACAGGTGAAAAATCTTCAAAGTGTGGGCTGCTGAAAAAAAAAAAAACCTGCATGTGCCGTTTTGCCCGGCTCTCCGCGGGGCCCCGGGGAGCCTTGTCACCCAGCCGGGGTGCCCGCCCACAACCCAGTCAAACTCACAACCCGGCTCTCCAGCCGAACCCGGGTACCCACTATTAAGCCACCCTCCCGGAACCTTTACCAATAGCTGCGGGCGCACCGAGGCCGGGGACCTGGTGGTACGAATCCAGCTTTTTGGCAAAGCATTGTGGCCGTTTTGGGGAGCTCCCCACGCCAAAATGGGGCAACCTAAGGGGACTCCAGTCGGCCAGTTGGAGCCAAAGTAAAGTCTAGGTCTGTGTCCTGCTGCCCAACGGGGCTTTCTTCGCTGTGGGCGCCCCCTGGTGCTTCTCTAAGTTGTCCAATATTTCACATTGACAACAGTCTGCCACAAGGAAAAAAAGAAGGACAAAAAAAGCTTACAGCACCTGGTATTCCCAGGCGGTCTCCCATCCAAGTACTAACCAGGCCCGACCCTGCTTAGCTTCCGAGATCGGACGAGATCGGGCGTGTTCAGGGTGGTATGGCCGTAAGCGACAGTGAACCGCAGCCGGTAGGCCTTAATGGGCCAGCAGAGGCCCTTGCTATCGTGTGTGCTTCTGTCACGGCCACTCATAAACACCGATTGCTCCTTCAGTCTGGCAAAATGAAAAAGCTTACAGCACCTGGTATTCCCAGGCGGTCTCCCATCCAAGTACTAACCAGGCCCGACCCTGCTTAGCTTCCGAGATCGGACGAGATTGGGCGTGTTCAGGGTGGTATGGCCATGAGCGACAGTCAACCGCAGCCGGTAGGCCTTAATGGGCCAGCAGAGGCCCTTGCTATCGTGTGTGCTTCTGTCACGGCCACTCATAAACGACGATTGCTCCTTCAGTCTGGCAAAATGAAAAAGCTTACAGCACCTGGTATTCCCAGGCGGTCTCCCATCCAAGTACTAACCAGGCCCGACCCTGCTTAGCTTCCGAGATCGGACGAGATCGGGCGTGTTCAGGGTGGTATGGCCGTAAGCAAGTAAGGCAGCAGCCGCTAGGCCTCATATGCCAGTGTCACGCTAACGCGGAGGGGACTGGCGGGTGTCAGACCGGATGAGAAAAGCATCAGCAGAGGCTGCGGTCGTTCAGGCAGTCAGTTAAGGGGTTATCGCTTCTCGGCCTTTTGGCTAAGATCAAGTGTAGTATCTGTTCTTATCAGTTTAATATCTGATACGTCCCCTATACGGGGACTACATATTAAACGGATTTTTGGACTCGGGAGTTGAAACAGGGGCTTGCTCCGTTCACTCCACGCATCGACCCGGCATTGCAGTGCCGCTGGGAACGGTGCGCCTCCTTCTGCTTTGTCGAAAGAAACTCGCATACACAAGGGCACCTTATCGTTCTGAACGGCGTGCCCGGTGGTTTACGCCCCGCCCCCTAGGCCGTGCCCCCCATTTGTGTTAACCAACGCCCCCAAAGTGGTTGGGGGTTGGGGCGACGGGAGGAGTAGACTAATTCCGGGGTACAGGTGAAAAATCTTCAAAGTGTGGGCTGCTGAAAAAAAAAAAAACCTGCATGTGCCGTTTTGCCCGGCTCTCCGCGGGGCCCCGGGGAGCCTTGTCACCCAGCCGGGGTGCCCGCCCACAACCCAGTCAAACTCACAACCCGGCTCTCCAGCCGAACCCGGGTACCCACTATTAAGCCACCCTCCCGGAACCTTTACCAATAGCTGCGGGCGCACCGAGGCCGGGGACCTGGTGGTACGAATCCAGCTTTTTGGCAAAGCATTGTGGCCGTTTTGGGGAGCTCCCCACGCCAAAATGGGGCAACCTAAGGGGACTCCAGTCGGCCAGTTGGAGCCAAAGTAAAGTCTAGGTCTGTGTCCTGCTGCCCAACGGGGCTTTCTTCGCTGTGGGCGCCCCCTGGTGCTTCTCTAAGTTGTCCAATATTTCACATTGACAACAGTCTGCCACAAGGAAAAAAAGAAGGACAAAAAAAGCTTACAGCACCTGGTATTCCCAGGCGGTCTCCCATCCAAGTACTAACCAGGCCCGACCCTGCTTAGCTTCCGAGATCGGACGAGATCGGGCGTGTTCAGGGTGGTATGGCCGTAAGCGACAGTGAACCGCAGCCGGTAGGCCTTAATGGGCCAGCAGAGGCCCTTGCTATCGTGTGTGCTTCTGTCACGGCCACTCATAAACACCGATTGCTCCTTCAGTCTGGCAAAATGAAAAAGCTTACAGCACCTGGTATTCCCAGGCGGTCTCCCATCCAAGTACTAACCAGGCCCGACCCTGCTTAGCTTCCGAGATCGGACGAGATTGGGCGTGTTCAGGGTGGTATGGCCATGAGCGACAGTCAACCGCAGCCGGTAGGCCTTAATGGGCCAGCAGAGGCCCTTGCTATCGTGTGTGCTTCTGTCACGGCCACTCATAAACGACGATTGCTCCTTCAGTCTGGCAAAATGAAAAAGCTTACAGCACCTGGTATTCCCAGGCGGTCTCCCATCCAAGTACTAACCAGGCCCGACCCTGCTTAGCTTCCGAGATCGGACGAGATCGGGCGTGTTCAGGGTGGTATGGCCGTAAGCAAGTAAGGCAGCAGCCGCTAGGCCTCATATGCCAGTGTCACGCTAACGCGGAGGGGACTGGCGGGTGTCAGACCGGATGAGAAAAGCATCAGCAGAGGCTGCGGTCGTTCAGGCAGTCAGTTAAGGGGTTATCGCTTCTCGGCCTTTTGGCTAAGATCAAGTGTAGTATCTGTTCTTATCAGTTTAATATCTGATACGTCCCCTATACGGGGACTACATATTAAACGGATTTTTGGACTCGGGAGTTGAAACAGGGGCTTGCTCCGTTCACTCCACGCATCGACCCGGCATTGCAGTGCCGCTGGGAACGGTGCGCCTCCTTCTGCTTTGTCGAAAGAAACTCGCATACACAAGGGCACCTTATCGTTCTGAACGGCGTGCCCGGTGGTTTACGCCCCGCCCCCTAGGCCGTGCCCCCCATTTGTGTTAACCAACGCCCCCAAAGTGGTTGGGGGTTGGGGCGACGGGAGGAGTAGACTAATTCCGGGGTACAGGTGAAAAATCTTCAAAGTGTGGGCTGCTGAAAAAAAAAAAAACCTGCATGTGCCGTTTTGCCCGGCTCTCCGCGGGGCCCCGGGGAGCCTTGTCACCCAGCCGGGGTGCCCGCCCACAACCCAGTCAAACTCACAACCCGGCTCTCCAGCCGAACCCGGGTACCCACTATTAAGCCACCCTCCCGGAACCTTTACCAATAGCTGCGGGCGCACCGAGGCCGGGGACCTGGTGGTACGAATCCAGCTTTTTGGCAAAGCATTGTGGCCGTTTTGGGGAGCTCCCCACGCCAAAATGGGGCAACCTAAGGGGACTCCAGTCGGCCAGTTGGAGCCAAAGTAAAGTCTAGGTCTGTGTCCTGCTGCCCAACGGGGCTTTCTTCGCTGTGGGCGCCCCCTGGTGCTTCTCTAAGTTGTCCAATATTTCACATTGACAACAGTCTGCCACAAGGAAAAAAAGAAGGACAAAAAAAGCTTACAGCACCTGGTATTCCCAGGCGGTCTCCCATCCAAGTACTAACCAGGCCCGACCCTGCTTAGCTTCCGAGATCGGACGAGATCGGGCGTGTTCAGGGTGGTATGGCCGTAAGCGACAGTGAACCGCAGCCGGTAGGCCTTAATGGGCCAGCAGAGGCCCTTGCTATCGTGTGTGCTTCTGTCACGGCCACTCATAAACACCGATTGCTCCTTCAGTCTGGCAAAATGAAAAAGCTTACAGCACCTGGTATTCCCAGGCGGTCTCCCATCCAAGTACTAACCAGGCCCGACCCTGCTTAGCTTCCGAGATCGGACGAGATTGGGCGTGTTCAGGGTGGTATGGCCATGAGCGACAGTCAACCGCAGCCGGTAGGCCTTAATGGGCCAGCAGAGGCCCTTGCTATCGTGTGTGCTTCTGTCACGGCCACTCATAAACGACGATTGCTCCTTCAGTCTGGCAAAATGAAAAAGCTAACAGCACCTGGTATTCCCAGGCGGTCTCCCATCCAAGTACTAACCAGGCCCGACCCTGCTTAGCTTCCGAGATCGGACGAGATCGGGCGTGTTCAGGGTGGTATGGCCGTAAGCAAGTAAGGCAGCAGCCGCTAGGCCTCATATGCCAGTGTCACGCTAACGCGGAGGGGACTGGCGGGTGTCAGACCGGATGAGAAAAGCATCAGCAGAGGCTGCGGTCGTTCAGGCAGTCAGTTAAGGGGTTATCGCTTCTCGGCCTTTTGGCTAAGATCAAGTGTAGTATCTGTTCTTATCAGTTTAATATCTGATACGTCCCCTATACGGGGACTACATATTAAACGGATTTTTGGACTCGGGAGTTGAAACAGGGGCTTGCTCCGTTCACTCCACGCATCGACCCGGCATTGCAGTGCCGCTGGGAACGGTGCGCCTCCTTCTGCTTTGTCGAAAGAAACTCGCATACACAAGGGCACCTTATCGTTCTGAACGGCGTGCCCGGTGGTTTACGCCCCGCCCCCTAGGCCGTGCCCCCCATTTGTGTTAACCAACGCCCCCAAAGTGGTTGGGGGTTGGGGCGACGGGAGGAGTAGACTAATTCCGGGGTACAGGTGAAAAATCTTCAAAGTGTGGGCTGCTGAAAAAAAAAAAAACCTGCATGTGCCGTTTTGCCCGGCTCTCCGCGGGGCCCCGGGGAGCCTTGTCACCCAGCCGGGGTGCCCGCCCACAACCCAGTCAAACTCACAACCCGGCTCTCCAGCCGAACCCGGGTACCCACTATTAAGCCACCCTCCCGGAACCTTTACCAATAGCTGCGGGCGCACCGAGGCCGGGGACCTGGTGGTACGAATCCAGCTTTTTGGCAAAGCATTGTGGCCGTTTTGGGGAGCTCCCCACGCCAAAATGGGGCAACCTAAGGGGACTCCAGTCGGCCAGTTGGAGCCAAAGTAAAGTCTAGGTCTGTGTCCTGCTGCCCAACGGGGCTTTCTTCGCTGTGGGCGCCCCCTGGTGCTTCTCTAAGTTGTCCAATATTTCACATTGACAACAGTCTGCCACAAGGAAAAAAAGAAGGACAAAAAAAGCTTACAGCACCTGGTATTCCCAGGCGGTCTCCCATCCAAGTACTAACCAGGCCCGACCCTGCTTAGCTTCCGAGATCGGACGAGATCGGGCGTGTTCAGGGTGGTATGGCCGTAAGCGACAGTGAACCGCAGCCGGTAGGCCTTAATGGGCCAGCAGAGGCCCTTGCTATCGTGTGTGCTTCTGTCACGGCCACTCATAAACACCGATTGCTCCTTCAGTCTGGCAAAATGAAAAAGCTTACAGCACCTGGTATTCCCAGGCGGTCTCCCATCCAAGTACTAACCAGGCCCGACCCTGCTTAGCTTCCGAGATCGGACGAGATTGGGCGTGTTCAGGGTGGTATGGCCATGAGCGACAGTCAACCGCAGCCGGTAGGCCTTAATGGGCCAGCAGAGGCCCTTGCTATCGTGTGTGCTTCTGTCACGGCCACTCATAAACGACGATTGCTCCTTCAGTCTGGCAAAATGAAAAAGCTTACAGCACCTGGTATTCCCAGGCGGTCTCCCATCCAAGTACTAACCAGGCCCGACCCTGCTTAGCTTCCGAGATCGGACGAGATCGGGCGTGTTCAGGGTGGTATGGCCGTAAGCAAGTAAGGCAGCAGCCGCTAGGCCTCATATGCCAGTGTCACGCTAACGCGGAGGGGACTGGCGGGTGTCAGACCGGATGAGAAAAGCATCAGCAGAGGCTGCGGTCGTTCAGGCAGTCAGTTAAGGGGTTATCGCTTCTCGGCCTTTTGGCTAAGATCAAGTGTAGTATCTGTTCTTATCAGTTTAATATCTGATACGTCCCCTATACGGGGACTACATATTAAACGGATTTTTGGACTCGGGAGTTGAAACAGGGGCTTGCTCCGTTCACTCCACGCATCGACCCGGCATTGCAGTGCCGCTGGGAACGGTGCGCCTCCTTCTGCTTTGTCGAAAGAAACTCGCATACACAAGGGCACCTTATCGTTCTGAACGGCGTGCCCGGTGGTTTACGCCCCGCCCCCTAGGCCGTGCCCCCCATTTGTGTTAACCAACGCCCCCAAAGTGGTTGGGGGTTGGGGCGACGGGAGGAGTAGACTAATTCCGGGGTACAGGTGAAAAATCTTCAAAGTGTGGGCTGCTGAAAAAAAAAAAAACCTGCATGTGCCGTTTTGCCCGGCTCTCCGCGGGGCCCCGGGGAGCCTTGTCACCCAGCCGGGGTGCCCGCCCACAACCCAGTCAAACTCACAACCCGGCTCTCCAGCCGAACCCGGGTACCCACTATTAAGCCACCCTCCCGGAACCTTTACCAATAGCTGCGGGCGCACCAAGGCCGGGGACCTGGTGGTACGAATCCAGCTTTTTGGCAAAGCATTGTGGCCGTTTTGGGGAGCTCCCCACGCCAAAATGGGGCAACCTAAGGGGACTCCAGTCGGCCAGTTGGAGCCAAAGTAAAGTCTAGGTCTGTGTCCTGCTGCCCAACGGGGCTTTCTTCGCTGTGGGCGCCCCCTGGTGCTTCTCTAAGTTGTCCAATATTTCACATTGACAACAGTCTGCCACAAGGAAAAAAAGAAGGACAAAAAAAGCTTACAGCACCTGGTATTCCCAGGCGGTCTCCCATCCAAGTACTAACCAGGCCCGACCCTGCTTAGCTTCCGAGATCGGACGAGATCGGGCGTGTTCAGGGTGGTATGGCCGTAAGCGACAGTGAACCGCAGCCGGTAGTTCTTAATGGGCCAGCAGAGGCCCTTGCTATCGTGTGTGCTTCTGTCACGGCCACTCATAAACACCGATTGCTCCTTCAGTCTGGCAAAATGAAAAAGCTTACAGCACCTGGTATTCCCAGGCGGTCTCCCATCCAAGTACTAACCAGGCCCGACCCTGCTTAGCTTCCGAGATCGGACGAGATTGGGCGTGTTCAGGGTGGTATGGCCATGAGCGACAGTCAACCGCAGCCGGTAGGCCTTAATGGGCCAGCAGAGGCCCTTGCTATCGTGTGTGCTTCTGTCACGGCCACTCATAAACGACGATTGCTCCTTCAGTCTGGCAAAATGAAAAAGCTTACAGCACCTGGTATTCCCAGGCGGTCTCCCATCCAAGTACTAACCAGGCCCGACCCTGCTTAGCTTCCGAGATCGGACGAGATCGGGCGTGTTCAGGGTGGTATGGCCGTAAGCAAGTAAGGCAGCAGCCGCTAGGCCTCATATGCCAGTGTCACGCTAACGCGGAGGGGACTGGCGGGTGTCAGACCGGATGAGAAAAGCATCAGCAGAGGCTGCGGTCGTTCAGGCAGTCAGTTAAGGGGTTATCGCTTCTCGGCCTTTTGGCTAAGATCAAGTGTAGTATCTGTTCTTATCAGTTTAATATCTGATACGTCCCCTATACGGGGACTACATATTAAACGGATTTTTGGACTCGGGAGTTGAAACAGGGGCTTGCTCCGTTCACTCCACGCATCGACCCGGCATTGCAGTGCCGCTGGGAACGGTGCGCCTCCTTCTGCTTTGTCGAAAGAAACTCGCATACACAAGGGCACCTTATCGTTCTGAACGGCGTGCCCGGTGGTTTACGCCCCGCCCCCTAGGCCGTGCCCCCCATTTGTGTTAACCAACGCCCCCAAAGTGGTTGGGGGTTGGGGCGACGGGAGGAGTAGACTAATTCCGGGGTACAGGTGAAAAATCTTCAAAGTGTGGGCTGCTGAAAAAAAAAAAAACCTGCATGTGCCGTTTTGCCCGGCTCTCCGCGGGGCCCCGGGGAGCCTTGTCACCCAGCCGGGGTGCCCGCCCACAACCCAGTCAAACTCACAACCCGGCTCTCCAGCCGAACCCGGGTACCCACTATTAAGCCACCCTCCCGGAACCTTTACCAATAGCTGCGGGCGCACCGAGGCCGGGGACCTGGTGGTACGAATCCAGCTTTTTGGCAAAGCATTGTGGCCGTTTTGGGGAGCTCCCCACGCCAAAATGGGGCAACCTAAGGGGACTCCAGTCGGCCAGTTGGAGCCAAAGTAAAGTCTAGGTCTGTGTCCTGCTGCCCAACGGGGCTTTCTTCGCTGTGGGCGCCCCCTGGTGCTTCTCTAAGTTGTCCAATATTTCACATTGACAACAGTCTGCCACAAGGAAAAAAAGAAGGACAAAAAAAGCTTACAGCACCTGGTATTCCCAGGCGGTCTCCCATCCAAGTACTAACCAGGCCCGACCCTGCTTAGCTTCCGAGATCGGACGAGATCGGGCATGTTCAGGGTGGTATGGCCGTAAGCGACAGTGAACCGCAGCCGGTAGTTCTTAATGGGCCAGCAGAGGCCCTTGCTATCGTGTGTGCTTCTGTCACGGCCACTCATAAACACCGATTGCTCCTTCAGTCTGGCAAAATGAAAAAGCTTACAGCACCTGGTATTCCCAGGCGGTCTCCCATCCAAGTACTAACCAGGCCCGACCCTGCTTAGCTTCCGAGATCGGACGAGATCGGGCGTGTTCAGGGTGGTATGGCCGTAAGCAAGTAAGGCAGCAGCCGCTAGGCCTCATATGCCAGTGTCACGCTAACGCGGAGGGGACTGGCGGGTGTCAGACCGGATGAGAAAAGCATCAGCAGAGGCTGCGGTCGTTCAGGCAGTCAGTTAAGGGGTTATCGCTTCTCGGCCTTTTGGCTAAGATCAAGTGTAGTATCTGTTCTTATCAGTTTAATATCTGATACGTCCCCTATACGGGGACTACATATTAAACGGATTTTTGGACTCGGGAGTTGAAACAGGGGCTTGCTCCGTTCACTCCACGCATCGACCCGGCATTGCAGTGCCGCTGGGAACGGTGCGCCTCCTTCTGCTTTGTCGAAAGAAACTCGCATACACAAGGGCACCTTATCGTTCTGAACGGCGTGCCCGGTGGTTTACGCCCCGCCCCCTAGGCCGTGCCCCCCATTTGTGTTAACCAACGCCCCCAAAGTGGTTGGGGGTTGGGGCGACGGGAGGAGTAGACTAATTCCGGGGTACAGGTGAAAAATCTTCAAAGTGTGGGCTGCTGAAAAAAAAAAAAACCTGCATGTGCCGTTTTGCCCGGCTCTCCGCGGGGCCCCGGGGAGCCTTGTCACCCAGCCGGGGTGCCCGCCCACAACCCAGTCAAACTCACAACCCGGCTCTCCAGCCGAACCCGGGTACCCACTATTAAGCCACCCTCCCGGAACCTTTACCAATAGCTGCGGGCGCACCGAGGCCGGGGACCTGGTGGTACGAATCCAGCTTTTTGGCAAAGCATTGTGGCCGTTTTGGGGAGCTCCCCACGCCAAAATGGGGCAACCTAAGGGGACTCCAGTCGGCCAGTTGGAGCCAAAGTAAAGTCTAGGTCTGTGTCCTGCTGCCCAACGGGGCTTTCTTCGCTGTGGGCGCCCCCTGGTGCTTCTCTAAGTTGTCCAATATTTCACATTGACAACAGTCTGCCACAAGGAAAAAAAGAAGGACAAAAAAAGCTTACAGCACCTGGTATTCCCAGGCGGTCTCCCATCCAAGTACTAACCAGGCCCGACCCTGCTTAGCTTCCGAGATCGGACGAGATCGGGCGTGTTCAGGGTGGTATGGCCGTAAGCGACAGTGAACCGCAGCCGGTAGTTCTTAATGGGCCAGCAGAGGCCCTTGCTATCGTGTGTGCTTCTGTCACGGCCACTCATAAACACCGATTGCTCCTTCAGTCTGGCAAAATGAAAAAGCTTACAGCACCTGGTATTCCCAGGCGGTCTCCCATCCAAGTACTAACCAGGCCCGACCCTGCTTAGCTTCCGAGATCGGACGAGATTGGGCGTGTTCAGGGTGGTATGGCCATGAGCGACAGTCAACCGCAGCCGGTAGGCCTTAATGGGCCAGCAGAGGCCCTTGCTATCGTGTGTGCTTCTGTCACGGCCACTCATAAACGACGATTGCTCCTTCAGTCTGGCAAAATGAAAAAGCTTACAGCACCTGGTATTCCCAGGCGGTCTCCCATCCAAGTACTAACCAGGCCCGACCCTGCTTAGCTTCCGAGATCGGACGAGATCGGGCGTGTTCAGGGTGGTATGGCCGTAAGCAAGTAAGGCAGCAGCCGCTAGGCCTCATATGCCAGTGTCACGCTAACGCGGAGGGGACTGGCGGGTGTCAGACCGGATGAGAAAAGCATCAGCAGAGGCTGCGGTCGTTCAGGCAGTCAGTTAAGGGGTTATCGCTTCTCGGCCTTTTGGCTAAGATCAAGTGTAGTATCTGTTCTTATCAGTTTAATATCTGATACGTCCCCTATACGGGGACTACATATTAAACGGATTTTTGGACTCGGGAGTTGAAACAGGGGCTTGCTCCGTTCACTCCACGCATCGACCCGGCATTGCAGTGCCGCTGGGAACGGTGCGCCTCCTTCTGCTTTGTCGAAAGAAACTCGCATACACAAGGGCACCTTATCGTTCTGAACGGCGTGCCCGGTGGTTTACGCCCCGCCCCCTAGGCCGTGCCCCCCATTTGTGTTAACCAACGCCCCCAAAGTGGTTGGGGGTTGGGGCGACGGGAGGAGTAGACTAATTCCGGGGTACAGGTGAAAAATCTTCAAAGTGTGGGCTGCTGAAAAAAAAAAAAACCTGCATGTGCCGTTTTGCCCGGCTCTCCGCGGGGCCCCGGGGAGCCTTGTCACCCAGCCGGGGTGCCCGCCCA
This sequence comes from Nannobrachium achirus, assembly GCF_963921795.1. NCBI lineage: Eukaryota > Metazoa > Chordata > Actinopteri > Myctophiformes > Myctophidae > Nannobrachium > Nannobrachium achirus. The sequence continues at coordinate 50,412 of NW_027664863.1, forward strand.
CAACCCAGTCAAACTCACAACCCGGCTCTCCAGCCGAACCCGGGTACCCACTATTAAGCCACCCTCCCGGAACCTTTACCAATAGCTGCGGGCGCACCGAGGCCGGGGACCTGGTGGTACGAATCCAGCTTTTTGGCAAAGCATTGTGGCCGTTTTGGGGAGCTCCCCACGCCAAAATGGGGCAACCTAAGGGGACTCCAGTCGGCCAGTTGGAGCCAAAGTAAAGTCTAGGTCTGTGTCCTGCTGCCCAACGGGGCTTTCTTCGCTGTGGGCGCCCCCTGGTGCTTCTCTAAGTTGTCCAATATTTCACATTGACAACAGTCTGCCACAAGGAAAAAAAGAAGGACAAAAAAAGCTTACAGCACCTGGTATTCCCAGGCGGTCTCCCATCCAAGTACTAACCAGGCCCGACCCTGCTTAGCTTCCGAGATCGGACGAGATCGGGCGTGTTCAGGGTGGTATGGCCGTAAGCGACAGTGAACCGCAGCCGGTAGTTCTTAATGGGCCAGCAGAGGCCCTTGCTATCGTGTGTGCTTCTGTCACGGCCACTCATAAACACCGATTGCTCCTTCAGTCTGGCAAAATGAAAAAGCTTACAGCACCTGGTATTCCCAGGCGGTCTCCCATCCAAGTACTAACCAGGCCCGACCCTGCTTAGCTTCCGAGATCGGACGAGATTGGGCCATCATTTGCTTAGCTTCCGAGATCGGACGAGATCGGGCGTGTTCAGGGTGGTATGGCCGTAAGCAAGTAAGGCAGCAGCCGCTAGGCCTCATATGCCAGTGTCACGCTAACGCGGAGGGGACTGGCGGGTGTCAGACCGGATGAGAAAAGCATCAGCAGAGGCTGCGGTCAGTGAACCGCAGCCGGTAGTTCTTAATGGGCCAGCAGAGGCCCTTGCTATCGTGTGTGCTTCTGTCACGGCCACTCATAAACACCGATTGCTCCTTCAGTCTGGCAAAATGAAAAAGCTTACAGCACCTGGTATTCCCAGGCGGTCTCCCATCCAAGTACTAACCAGGCCCGACCCTGCTTAGCTTCCGAGATCGGACGAGATTGGGCGTGTTCAGGGTGGTATGGCCATGAGCGACAGTCAACCGCAGCCGGTAGGCCTTAATGGGCCAGCAGAGGCCCTTGCTATCGTGTGTGCTTCTGTCACGGCCACTCATAAACGACGATTGCTCCTTCAGTCTGGCAAAATGAAAAAGCTTACAGCACCTGGTATTCCCAGGCGGTCTCCCATCCAAGTACTAACCAGGCCCGACCCTGCTTAGCTTCCGAGATCGGACGAGATCGGGCGTGTTCAGGGTGGTATGGCCGTAAGCAAGTAAGGCAGCAGCCGCTAGGCCTCATATGCCAGTGTCACGCTAACGCGGAGGGGACTGGCGGGTGTCAGACCGGATGAGAAAAGCATCAGCAGAGGCTGCGGTCGTTCAGGCAGTCAGTTAAGGGGTTATCGCTTCTCGGCCTTTTGGCTAAGATCAAGTGTAGTATCTGTTCTTATCAGTTTAATATCTGATACGTCCCCTATACGGGGACTACATATTAAACGGATTTTTGGACTCGGGAGTTGAAACAGGGGCTTGCTCCGTTCACTCCACGCATCGACCCGGCATTGCAGTGCCGCTGGGAACGGTGCGCCTCCTTCTGCTTTGTCGAAAGAAACTCGCATACACAAGGGCACCTTATCGTTCTGAACGGCGTGCCCGGTGGTTTACGCCCCGCCCCCTAGGCCGTGCCCCCCATTTGTGTTAACCAACGCCCCCAAAGTGGTTGGGGGTTGGGGCGACGGGAGGAGTAGACTAATTCCAGGGTACAGGTGAAAAATCTTCAAAGTGTGGGCTGCTGAAAAAAAAAAAAACCTGCATGTGCCGTTTTGCCCGGCTCTCCGCGGGGCCCCGGGGAGCCTTGTCACCCAGCCGGGGTGCCCGCCCACAACCCAGTCAAACTCACAACCCGGCTCTCCAGCCGAACCCGGGTACCCACTATTAAGCCACCCTCCCGGAACCTTTACCAATAGCTGCGGGCGCACCGAGGCCGGGGACCTGGTGGTACGAATCCAGCTTTTTGGCAAAGCATTGTGGCCGTTTTGGGGAGCTCCCCACGCCAAAATGGGGCAATCTAAGGGGACTCCAGTCGGCCAGTTGGAGCCAAAGTAAAGTCTAGGTCTGTGTCCTGCTGCCCAACGGGGCTTTCTTCGCTGTGGGCGCCCCCTGGTGCTTCTCTAAGTTGTCCAATATTTCACATTGACAACAGTCTGCCACAAGGAAAAAAAGAAGGACAAAAAAAGCTTACAGCACCTGGTATTCCCAGGCGGTCTCCCATCCAAGTACTAACCAGGCCCGACCCTTCTTAGCTTCCGAGATCGGACGAGATCGGGCGTGTTCAGGGTGGTATGGCCGTAAGCGACAGTGAACCGCAGCCGGTAGTTCTTAATGGGCCAGCAGAGGCCCTTGCTATCGTGTGTGCTTCTGTCACGGCCACTCATAAACACCGATTGCTCCTTCAGTCTGGCAAAATGAAAAAGCTTACAGCACCTGGTATTCCCAGGCGGTCTCCCATCCAAGTACTAACCAGGCCCGACCCTGCTTAGCTTCCGAGATCGGACGAGATTGGGCGTGTTCAGGGTGGTATGGCCATGAGCGACAGTCAACCGCAGCCGGTAGGCCTTAATGGGCCAGCAGAGGCCCTTGCTATCGTGTGTGCTTCTGTCACGGCCACTCATAAACGACGATTGCTCCTTCAGTCTGGCAAAATGAAAAAGCTTACAGCACCTGGTATTCCCAGGCGGTCTCCCATCCAAGTACTAACCAGGCCCGACCCTGCTTAGCTTCCGAGATCGGACGAGATCGGGCGTGTTCAGGGTGGTATGGCCGTAAGCAAGTAAGGCAGCAGCCGCTAGGCCTCATATGCCAGTGTCACGCTAACGCGGAGGGGACTGGCGGGTGTCAGACCGGATGAGAAAAGCATCAGCAGAGGCTGCGGTCGTTCAGGCAGTCAGTTAAGGGGTTATCGCTTCTCGGCCTTTTGGCTAAGATCAAGTGTAGTATCTGTTCTTATCAGTTTAATATCTGATACGTCCCCTATACGGGGACTACATATTAAACGGATTTTTGGACTCGGGAGTTGAAACAGGGGCTTGCTCCGTTCACTCCACGCATCGACCCGGCATTGCAGTGCCGCTGGGAACGGTGCGCCTCCTTCTGCTTTGTCGAAAGAAACTCGCATACACAAGGGCACCTTATCGTTCTGAACGGCGTGCCCGGTGGTTTACGCCCCGCCCCCTAGGCCGTGCCCCCCATTTGTGTTAACCAACGCCCCCAAAGTGGTTGGGGGTTGGGGCGACGGGAGGAGTAGACTAATTCCGGGGTACAGGTGAAAAATCTTCAAAGTGTGGGCTGCTGAAAAAAAAAAAAACCTGCATGTGCCGTTTTGCCCGGCTCTCCGCGGGGCCCCGGGGAGCCTTGTCACCCAGCCGGGGTGCCCGCCCACAACCCAGTCAAACTCACAACCCGGCTCTCCAGCCGAACCCGGGTACCCACTATTAAGCCACCCTCCCGGAACCTTTACCAATAGCTGCGGGCGCACCGAGGCCGGGGACCTGGTGGTACGAATCCAGCTTTTTGGCAAAGCATTGTGGCCGTTTTGGGGAGCTCCCCACGCCAAAATGGGGCAACCTAAGGGGACTCCAGTCGGCCAGTTGGAGCCAAAGTAAAGTCTAGGTCTGTGTCCTGCTGCCCAACGGGGCTTTCTTCGCTGTGGGCGCCCCCTGGTGCTTCTCTAAGTTGTCCAATATTTCACATTGACAACAGTCTGCCACAAGGAAAAAAAGAAGGACAAAAAAAGCTTACAGCACCTGGTATTCCCAGGCGGTCTCCCATCCAAGTACTAACCAGGCCCGACCCTGCTTAGCTTCCGAGATCGGACGAGATCGGGCGTGTTCAGGGTGGTATGGCCGTAAGCGACAGTGAACCGCAGCCGGTAGTTCTTAATGGGCCAGCAGAGGCCCTTGCTATCGTGTGTGCTTCTGTCACGGCCACTCATAAACACCGATTGCTCCTTCAGTCTGGCAAAATGAAAAAGCTTACAGCACCTGGTATTCCCAGGCGGTCTCCCATCCAAGTACTAACCAGGCCCGACCCTGCTTAGCTTCCGAGATCGGACGAGATTGGGCGTGTTCAGGGTGGTATGGCCATGAGCGACAGTCAACCGCAGCCGGTAGGCCTTAATGGGCCAGCAGAGGCCCTTGCTATCGTGTGTGCTTCTGTCACGGCCACTCATAAACGACGATTGCTCCTTCAGTCTGGCAAAATGAAAAAGCTTACAGCACCTGGTATTCCCAGGCGGTCTCCCATCCAAGTACTAACCAGGCCCGACCCTGCTTAGCTTCCGAGATCGGACGAGATCGGGCGTGTTCAGGGTGGTATGGCCGTAAGCAAGTAAGGCAGCAGCCGCTAGGCCTCATATGCCAGTGTCACGCTAACGCGGAGGGGACTGGCGGGTGTCAGACCGGATGAGAAAAGCATCAGCAGAGGCTGCGGTCGTTCAGGCAGTCAGTTAAGGGGTTATCGCTTCTCGGCCTTTTGGCTAAGATCAAGTGTAGTATCTGTTCTTATCAGTTTAATATCTGATACGTCCCCTATACGGGGACTACATATTAAACGGATTTTTGGACTCGGGAGTTGAAACAGGGGCTTGCTCCGTTCACTCCACGCATCGACCCGGCATTGCAGTGCCGCTGGGAACGGTGCGCCTCCTTCTGCTTTGTCGAAAGAAACTCGCATACACAAGGGCACCTTATCGTTCTGAACGGCGTGCCCGGTGGTTTACGCCCCGCCCCCTAGGCCGTGCCCCCCATTTGTGTTAACCAACGCCCCCAAAGTGGTTGGGGGTTGGGGCGACGGGAGGAGTAGACTAATTCCGGGGTACAGGTGAAAAATCTTCAAAGTGTGGGCTGCTGAAAAAAAAAAAAAACCTGCATCTGCCGTTTTGCCCGGCTCTCCGCGGGGCCCCGGGGAGCCTTGTCACCCAGCCGGGGTGCCCGCCCACAACCCAGTCAAACTCACAACCCGGCTCTCCAGCCGAACCCGGGTACCCACTATTAAGCCACCCTCCCGGAACCTTTACCAATAGCTGCGGGCGCACCGAGGCCGGGGACCTGGTGGTACGAATCCAGCTTTTTGGCAAAGCATTGTGGCCGTTTTGGGGAGCTCCCCACGCCAAAATGGGGCAACCTAAGGGGACTCCAGTCGGCCAGTTGGAGCCAAAGTAAAGTCTAGGTCTGTGTCCTGCTGCCCAACGGGGCTTTCTTCGCTGTGGGCGCCCCCTGGTGCTTCTCTAAGTTGTCCAATATTTCACATTGACAACAGTCTGCCACAAGGAAAAAAAGAAGGACAAAAAAACTTACAGCACCTGGTATTCCCAGGCGGTCTCCCATCCAAGTACTAACCAGGCCCGACCCTGCTTAGCTTCCGAGATCGGACGAGATCGGGCGTGTTCAGGGTGGTATGGCCGTAAGCAAGTAAGGCAGCAGCCGCTAGGCCTCATATGCCAGTGTCACGCTAACGCGGAGGGGACTGGCGGGTGTCAGACCGGATGAGAAAAGCATCAGCAGAGGCTGCGGTCGTTCAGGCAGTCAGTTAAGGGGTTATCGCTTCTCGGCCTTTTGGCTAAGATCAAGTGTAGTATCTGTTCTTATCAGTTTAATATCTGATACGTCCCCTATACGGGGACTACATATTAAACGGATTTTTGGACTCGGGAGTTGAAACAGGGGCTTGCTCCGTTCACTCCACGCATCGACCCGGCATTGCAGTGCCGCTGGGAACGGTGCGCCTCCTTCTGCTTTGTCGAAAGAAACTCGCATACACAAGGGCACCTTATCGTTCTGAACGGCGTGCCCGGTGGTTTACGCCCCGCCCCCTAGGCCGTGCCCCCCATTTGTGTTAACCAACGCCCCCAAAGTGGTTGGGGGTTGGGGCGACGGGAGGAGTAGACTAATTCCGGGGTACAGGTGAAAAATCTTCAAAGTGTGGGCTGCTGAAAAAAAAAAAAACCTGCATGTGCCGTTTTGCCCGGCTCTCCGCGGGGCCCCGGGGAGCCTTGTCACCCAGCCGGGGTGCCCGCCCACAACCCAGTCAAACTCACAACCCGGCTCTCCAGCCGAACCCGGGTACCCACTATTAAGCCACCCTCCCGGAACCTTTACCAATAGCTGCGGGCGCACCGAGGCCGGGGACCTGGTGGTACGAATCCAGCTTTTTGGCAAAGCATTGTGGCCGTTTTGGGGAGCTCCCCACGCCAAAATGGGGCAACCTAAGGGGACTCCAGTCGGCCAGTTGGAGCCAAAGTAAAGTCTAGGTCTGTGTCCTGCTGCCCAACGGGGCTTTCTTCGCTGTGGGCGCCCCCTGGTGCTTCTCTAAGTTGTCCAATATTTCACATTGACAACAGTCTGCCACAAGGAAAAAAAGAAGGACAAAAAAAGCTTACAGCACCTGGTATTCCCAGGCGGTCTCCCATCCAAGTACTAACCAGGCCCGACCCTGCTTAGCTTCCGAGATCGGACGAGATCGGGCGTGTTCAGGGTGGTATGGCCGTAAGCGACAGTGAACCGCAGCCGGTAGTTCTTAATGGGCCAGCAGAGGCCCTTGCTATCGTGTGTGCTTCTGTCACGGCCACTCATAAACACCGATTGCTCCTTCAGTCTGGCAAAATGAAAAAGCTTACAGCACCTGGTATTCCCAGGCGGTCTCCCATCCAAGTACTAACCAGGCCCGACCCTGCTTAGCTTCCGAGATCGGACGAGATTGGGCGTGTTCAGGGTGGTATGGCCATGAGCGACAGTCAACCGCAGCCGGTAGGCCTTAATGGGCCAGCAGAGGCCCTTGCTATCGTGTGTGCTTCTGTCACGGCCACTCATAAACGACGATTGCTCCTTCAGTCTGGCAAAATGAAAAAGCTTACAGCACCTGGTATTCCCAGGCGGTCTCCCATCCAAGTACTAACCAGGCCCGACCCTGCTTAGCTTCCGAGATCGGACGAGATCGGGCGTGTTCAGGGTGGTATGGCCGTAAGCAAGTAAGGCAGCAGCCGCTAGGCCTCATATGCCAGTGTCACGCTAACGCGGAGGGGACTGGCGGGTGTCAGACCGGATGAGAAAAGCATCAGCAGAGGCTGCGGTCGTTCAGGCAGTCAGTTAAGGGGTTATCGCTTCTCGGCCTTTTGGCTAAGATCAAGTGTAGTATCTGTTCTTATCAGTTTAATATCTGATACGTCCCCTATACGGGGACTACATATTAAATGGATTTTTGGACTCGGGAGTTGAAACAGGGGCTTGCTCCGTTCACTCCACGCATCGACCCGGCATTGCAGTGCCGCTGGGAACGGTGCGCCTCCTTCTGCTTTGTCGAAAGAAACTCGCATACACAAGGGCACCTTATCGTTCTGAACGGCGTGCCCGGTGGTTTACGCCCCGCCCCCTAGGCCGTGCCCCCCATTTGTGTTAACCAACGCCCCCAAAGTGGTTGGGGGTTGGGGCGACGGGAGGAGTAGACTAATTCCGGGGTACAGGTGAAAAATCTTCAAAGTGTGGGCTGCTGAAAAAAAAAAAAACCTGCATGTGCCGTTTTGCCCGGCTCTCCGCGGGGCCCCGGGGAGCCTTGTCACCCAGCCGGGGTGCCCGCCCACAACCCAGTCAAACTCACAACCCGGCTCTCCAGCCGAACCCGGGTACCCACTATTAAGCCACCCTCCCGGAACCTTTACCAATAGCTGCGGGCGCACCGAGGCCGGGGACCTGGTGGTACGAATCCAGCTTTTTGGCAAAGCATTGTGGCCGTTTTGGGGAGCTCCCCACGCCAAAATGGGGCAACCTAAGGGGACTCCAGTCGGCCAGTTGGAGCCAAAGTAAAGTCTAGGTCTGTGTCCTGCTGCCCAACGGGGCTTTCTTCGCTGTGGGCGCCCCCTGGTGCTTCTCTAAGTTGTCCAATATTTCACATTGACAACAGTCTGCCACAAGGAAAAAAAGAAGGACAAAAAAAGCTTACAGCACCTGGTATTCCCAGGCGGTCTCCCATCCAAGTACTAACCAGGCCCGACCCTGCTTAGCTTCCGAGATCGGACGAGATCGGGCATGTTCAGGGTGGTATGGCCGTAAGCGACAGTGAACCGCAGCCGGTAGTTCTTAATGGGCCAGCAGAGGCCCTTGCTATCGTGTGTGCTTCTGTCACGGCCACTCATAAACACCGATTGCTCCTTCAGTCTGGCAAAATGAAAAAGCTTACAGCACCTGGTATTCCCAGGCGGTCTCCCATCCAAGTACTAACCAGGCCCGACCCTGCTTAGCTTCCGAGATCGGACGAGATCGGGCGTGTTCAGGGTGGTATGGCCGTAAGCAAGTAAGGCAGCAGCCGCTAGGCCTCATATGCCAGTGTCACGCTAACGCGGAGGGGACTGGCGGGTGTCAGACCGGATGAGAAAAGCATCAGCAGAGGCTGCGGTCGTTCAGGCAGTCAGTTAAGGGGTTATCGCTTCTCGGCCTTTTGGCTAAGATCAAGTGTAGTATCTGTTCTTATCAGTTTAATATCTGATACGTCCCCTATACGGGGACTACATATTAAACGGATTTTTGGACTCGGGAGTTGAAACAGGGGCTTGCTCCGTTCACTCCACGCATCGACCCGGCATTGCAGTGCCGCTGGGAACGGTGCGCCTCCTTCTGCTTTGTCGAAAGAAACTCGCATACACAAGGGCACCTTATCGTTCTGAACGGCGTGCCCGGTGGTTTACGCCCCGCCCCCTAGGCCGTGCCCCCCATTTGTGTTAACCAACGCCCCCAAAGTGGTTGGGGGTTGGGGCGACGGGAGGAGTAGACTAATTCCGGGGTACAGGTGAAAAATCTTCAAAGTGTGGGCTGCTGAAAAAAAAAAAAACCTGCATGTGCCGTTTTGCCCGGCTCTCCGCGGGGCCCCGGGGAGCCTTGTCACCCAGCCGGGGTGCCCGCCCACAACCCAGTCAAACTCACAACCCGGCTCTCCAGCCGAACCCGGGTACCCACTATTAAGCCACCCTCCCGGAACCTTTACCAATAGCTGCGGGCGCACCGAGGCCGGGGACCTGGTGGTACGAATCCAGCTTTTTGGCAAAGCATTGTGGCCGTTTTGGGGAGCTCCCCACGCCAAAATGGGGCAACCTAAGGGGACTCCAGTCGGCCAGTTGGAGCCAAAGTAAAGTCTAGGTCTGTGTCCTGCTGCCCAACGGGGCTTTCTTCGCTGTGGGCGCCCCCTGGTGCTTCTCTAAGTTGTCCAATATTTCACATTGACAACAGTCTGCCACAAGGAAAAAAAGAAGGACAAAAAAAGCTTACAGCACCTGGTATTCCCAGGCGGTCTCCCATCCAAGTACTAACCAGGCCCGACCCTGCTTAGCTTCCGAGATCGGACGAGATCGGGCATGTTCAGGGTGGTATGGCCGTAAGCGACAGTGAACCGCAGCCGGTAGTTCTTAATGGGCCAGCAGAGGCCCTTGCTATCGTGTGTGCTTCTGTCACGGCCACTCATAAACACCGATTGCTCCTTCAGTCTGGCAAAATGAAAAAGCTTACAGCACCTGGTATTCCCAGGCGGTCTCCCATCCAAGTACTAACCAGGCCCGACCCTGCTTAGCTTCCGAGATCGGACGAGATCGGGCGTGTTCAGGGTGGTATGGCCGTAAGCAAGTAAGGCAGCAGCCGCTAGGCCTCATATGCCAGTGTCACGCTAACGCGGAGGGGACTGGCGGGTGTCAGACCGGATGAGAAAAGCATCAGCAGAGGCTGCGGTCGTTCAGGCAGTCAGTTAAGGGGTTATCGCTTCTCGGCCTTTTGGCTAAGATCAAGTGTAGTATCTGTTCTTATCAGTTTAATATCTGATACGTCCCCTATACGGGGACTACATATTAAACGGATTTTTGGACTCGGGAGTTGAAACAGGGGCTTGCTCCGTTCACTCCACGCATCGACCCGGCATTGCAGTGCCGCTGGGAACGGTGCGCCTCCTTCTGCTTTGTCGAAAGAAACTCGCATACACAAGGGCACCTTATCGTTCTGAACGGCGTGCCCGGTGGTTTACGCCCCGCCCCCTAGGCCGTGCCCCCCATTTGTGTTAACCAACGCCCCCAAAGTGGTTGGGGGTTGGGGCGACGGGAGGAGTAGACTAATTCCGGGGTACAGGTGAAAAATCTTCAAAGTGTGGGCTGCTGAAAAAAAAAAAAACCTGCATGTGCCGTTTTGCCCGGCTCTCCGCGGGGCCCCGGGGAGCCTTGTCACCCAGCCGGGGTGCCCGCCCACAACCCAGTCAAACTCACAACCCGGCTCTCCAGCCGAACCCGGGTACCCACTATTAAGCCACCCTCCCGGAACCTTTACCAATAGCTGCGGGCGCACCGAGGCCGGGGACCTGGTGGTACGAATCCAGCTTTTTGGCAAAGCATTGTGGCCGTTTTGGGGAGCTCCCCACGCCAAAATGGGGCAACCTAAGGGGACTCCAGTCGGCCAGTTGGAGCCAAAGTAAAGTCTAGGTCTGTGTCCTGCTGCCCAACGGGGCTTTCTTCGCTGTGGGCGCCCCCTGGTGCTTCTCTAAGTTGTCCAATATTTCACATTGACAACAGTCTGCCACAAGGAAAAAAAGAAGGACAAAAAAAGCTTACAGCACCTGGTATTCCCAGGCGGTCTCCCATCCAAGTACTAACCAGGCCCGACCCTGCTTAGCTTCCGAGATCGGACGAGATCGGGCGTGTTCAGGGTGGTATGGCCGTAAGCGACAGTGAACCGCAGCCGGTAGTTCTTAATGGGCCAGCAGAGGCCCTTGCTATCGTGTGTGCTTCTGTCACGGCCACTCATAAACACCGATTGCTCCTTCAGTCTGGCAAAATGAAAAAGCTTACAGCACCTGGTATTCCCAGGCGGTCTCCCATCCAAGTACTAACCAGGCCCGACCCTGCTTAGCTTCCGAGATCGGACGAGATTGGGCGTGTTCAGGGTGGTATGGCCATGAGCGACAGTCAACCGCAGCCGGTAGGCCTTAATGGGCCAGCAGAGGCCCTTGCTATCGTGTGTGCTTCTGTCACGGCCACTCATAAACGACGATTGCTCCTTCAGTCTGGCAAAATGAAAAAGCTTACAGCACCTGGTATTCCCAGGCGGTCTCCCATCCAAGTACTAACCAGGCCCGACCCTGCTTAGCTTCCGAGATCGGACGAGATCGGGCGTGTTCAGGGTGGTATGGCCGTAAGCAAGTAAGGCAGCAGCCGCTAGGCCTCATATGCCAGTGTCACGCTAACGCGGAGGGGACTGGCGGGTGTCAGACCGGATGAGAAAAGCATCAGCAGAGGCTGCGGTCGTTCAGGCAGTCAGTTAAGGGGTTATCGCTTCTCGGCCTTTTGGCTAAGATCAAGTGTAGTATCTGTTCTTATCAGTTTAATATCTGATACGTCCCCTATACGGGGACTACATATTAAACGGATTTTTGGACTCGGGAGTTGAAACAGGGGCTTGCTCCGTTCACTCCACGCATCGACCCGGCATTGCAGTGCCGCTGGGAACGGTGCGCCTCCTTCTGCTTTGTCGAAAGAAACTCGCATACACAAGGGCACCTTATCGTTCTGAACGGCGTGCCCGGTGGTTTACGCCCCGCCCCCTAGGCCGTGCCCCCCATTTGTGTTAACCAACGCCCCCAAAGTGGTTGGGGGTTGGGGCGACGGGAGGAGTAGACTAATTCCGGGGTACAGGTGAAAAATCTTCAAAGTGTGGGCTGCTGAAAAAAAAAAAAACCTGCATGTGCCGTTTTGCCCGGCTCTCCGCGGGGCCCCGGGGAGCCTTGTCACCCAGCCGGGGTGCCCGCCCACAACCCAGTCAAACTCACAACCCGGCTCTCCAGCCGAACCCGGGTACCCACTATTAAGCCACCCTCCCGGAACCTTTACCAATAGCTGCGGGCGCACCGAGGCCGGGGACCTGGTGGTACGAATCCAGCTTTTTGGCAAAGCATTGTGGCCGTTTTGGGGAGCTCCCCACGCCAAAATGGGGCAACCTAAGGGGACTCCAGTCGGCCAGTTGGAGCCAAAGTAAAGTCTAGGTCTGTGTCCTGCTGCCCAACGGGGCTTTCTTCGCTGTGGGCGCCCCCTGGTGCTTCTCTAAGTTGTCCAATATTTCACATTGACAACAGTCTGCCACAAGGAAAAAAAGAAGGACAAAAAAAGCTTACAGCACCTGGTATTCCCAGGCGGTCTCCCATCCAAGTACTAACCAGGCCCGACCCTGCTTAGCTTCCGAGATCGGACGAGATCGGGCGTGTTCAGGGTGGTATGGCCGTAAGCGACAGTGAACCGCAGCCGGTAGTTCTTAATGGGCCAGCAGAGGCCCTTGCTATCGTGTGTGCTTCTGTCACGGCCACTCATAAACACCGATTGCTCCTTCAGTCTGGCAAAATGAAAAAGCTTACAGCACCTGGTATTCCCAGGCGGTCTCCCATCCAAGTACTAACCAGGCCCGACCCTGCTTAGCTTCCGAGATCGGACGAGATTGGGCCATCATTTGCTTAGCTTCCGAGATCGGACGAGATCGGGCGTGTTCAGGGTGGTATGGCCGTAAGCAAGTAAGGCAGCAGCCGCTAGGCCTCATATGCCAGTGTCACGCTAACGCGGAGGGGACTGGCGGGTGTCAGACCGGATGAGAAAAGCATCAGCAGAGGCTGCGGTCAGTGAACCGCAGCCGGTAGTTCTTAATGGGCCAGCAGAGGCCCTTGCTATCGTGTGTGCTTCTGTCACGGCCACTCATAAACACCGATTGCTCCTTCAGTCTGGCAAAATGAAAAAGCTTACAGCACCTGGTATTCCCAGGCGGTCTCCCATCCAAGTACTAACCAGGCCCGACCCTGCTTAGCTTCCGAGATCGGACGAGATTGGGCGTGTTCAGGGTGGTATGGCCATGAGCGACAGTCAACCGCAGCCGGTAGGCCTTAATGGGCCAGCAGAGGCCCTTGCTATCGTGTGTGCTTCTGTCACGGCCACTCATAAACGACGATTGCTCCTTCAGTCTGGCAAAATGAAAAAGCTTACAGCACCTGGTATTCCCAGGCGGTCTCCCATCCAAGTACTAACCAGGCCCGACCCTGCTTAGCTTCCGAGATCGGACGAGATCGGGCGTGTTCAGGGTGGTATGGCCGTAAGCAAGTAAGGCAGCAGCCGCTAGGCCTCATATGCCAGTGTCACGCTAACGCGGAGGGGACTGGCGGGTGTCAGACCGGATGAGAAAAGCATCAGCAGAGGCTGCGGTCGTTCAGGCAGTCAGTTAAGGGGTTATCGCTTCTCGGCCTTTTGGCTAAGATCAAGTGTAGTATCTGTTCTTATCAGTTTAATATCTGATACGTCCCCTATACGGGGACTACATATTAAACGGATTTTTGGACTCGGGAGTTGAAACAGGGGCTTGCTCCGTTCACTCCACGCATCGACCCGGCATTGCAGTGCCGCTGGGAACGGTGCGCCTCCTTCTGCTTTGTCGAAAGAAACTCGCATACACAAGGGCACCTTATCGTTCTGAACGGCGTGCCCGGTGGTTTACGCCCCGCCCCCTAGGCCGTGCCCCCCATTTGTGTTAACCAACGCCCCCAAAGTGGTTGGGGGTTGGGGCGACGGGAGGAGTAGACTAATTCCGGGGTACAGGTGAAAAATCTTCAAAGTGTGGGCTGCTGAAAAAAAAAAAAACCTGCATGTGCCGTTTTGCCCGGCTCTCCGCGGGGCCCCGGGGAGCCTTGTCACCCAGCCGGGGTGCCCGCCCACAACCCAGTCAAACTCACAACCCGGCTCTCCAGCCGAACCCGGGTACCCACTATTAAGCCACCCTCCCGGAACCTTTACCAATAGCTGCGGGCGCACCGAGGCCGGGGACCTGGTGGTACGAATCCAGCTTTTTGGCAAAGCATTGTGGCCGTTTTGGGGAGCTCCCCACGCCAAAATGGGGCAATCTAAGGGGACTCCAGTCGGCCAGTTGGAGCCAAAGTAAAGTCTAGGTCTGTGTCCTGCTGCCCAACGGGGCTTTCTTCGCTGTGGGCGCCCCCTGGTGCTTCTCTAAGTTGTCCAATATTTCACATTGACAACAGTCTGCCACAAGGAAAAAAAGAAGGACAAAAAAAGCTTACAGCACCTGGTATTCCCAGGCGGTCTCCCATCCAAGTACTAACCAGGCCCGACCCTTCTTAGCTTCCGAGATCGGACGAGATCGGGCGTGTTCAGGGTGGTATGGCCGTAAGCGACAGTGAACCGCAGCCGGTAGTTCTTAATGGGCCAGCAGAGGCCCTTGCTATCGTGTGTGCTTCTGTCACGGCCACTCATAAACACCGATTGCTCCTTCAGTCTGGCAAAATGAAAAAGCTTACAGCACCTGGTATTCCCAGGCGGTCTCCCATCCAAGTACTAACCAGGCCCGACCCTGCTTAGCTTCCGAGATCGGACGAGATTGGGCGTGTTCAGGGTGGTATGGCCATGAGCGACAGTCAACCGCAGCCGGTAGGCCTTAATGGGCCAGCAGAGGCCCTTGCTATCGTGTGTGCTTCTGTCACGGCCACTCATAAACGACGATTGCTCCTTCAGTCTGGCAAAATGAAAAAGCTTACAGCACCTGGTATTCCCAGGCGGTCTCCCATCCAAGTACTAACCAGGCCCGACCCTGCTTAGCTTCCGAGATCGGACGAGATCGGGCGTGTTCAGGGTGGTATGGCCGTAAGCAAGTAAGGCAGCAGCCGCTAGGCCTCATATGCCAGTGTCACGCTAACGCGGAGGGGACTGGCGGGTGTCAGACCGGATGAGAAAAGCATCAGCAGAGGCTGCGGTCGTTCAGGCAGTCAGTTAAGGGGTTATCGCTTCTCGGCCTTTTGGCTAAGATCAAGTGTAGTATCTGTTCTTATCAGTTTAATATCTGATACGTCCCCTATACGGGGACTACATATTAAACGGATTTTTGGACTCGGGAGTTGAAACAGGGGCTTGCTCCGTTCACTCCACGCATCGACCCGGCATTGCAGTGCCGCTGGGAACGGTGCGCCTCCTTCTGCTTTGTCGAAAGAAACTCGCATACACAAGGGCACCTTATCGTTCTGAACGGCGTGCCCGGTGGTTTACGCCCCGCCCCCTAGGCCGTGCCCCCCATTTGTGTTAACCAACGCCCCCAAAGTGGTTGGGGGTTGGGGCGACGGGAGGAGTAGACTAATTCCGGGGTACAGGTGAAAAATCTTCAAAGTGTGGGCTGCTGAAAAAAAAAAAAACCTGCATGTGCCGTTTTGCCCGGCTCTCCGCGGGGCCCCGGGGAGCCTTGTCACCCAGCCGGGGTGCCCGCCCACAACCCAGTCAAACTCACAACCCGGCTCTCCAGCCGAACCCGGGTACCCACTATTAAGCCACCCTCCCGGAACCTTTACCAATAGCTGCGGGCGCACCGAGGCCGGGGACCTGGTGGTACGAATCCAGCTTTTTGGCAAAGCATTGTGGCCGTTTTGGGGAGCTCCCCACGCCAAAATGGGGCAACCTAAGGGGACTCCAGTCGGCCAGTTGGAGCCAAAGTAAAGTCTAGGTCTGTGTCCTGCTGCCCAACGGGGCTTTCTTCGCTGTGGGCGCCCCCTGGTGCTTCTCTAAGTTGTCCAATATTTCACATTGACAACAGTCTGCCACAAGGAAAAAAAGAAGGACAAAAAAAGCTTACAGCACCTGGTATTCCCAGGCGGTCTCCCATCCAAGTACTAACCAGGCCCGACCCTGCTTAGCTTCCGAGATCGGACGAGATCGGGCGTGTTCAGGGTGGTATGGCCGTAAGCGACAGTGAACCGCAGCCGGTAGTTCTTAATGGGCCAGCAGAGGCCCTTGCTATCGTGTGTGCTTCTGTCACGGCCACTCATAAACACCGATTGCTCCTTCAGTCTGGCAAAATGAAAAAGCTTACAGCACCTGGTATTCCCAGGCGGTCTCCCATCCAAGTACTAACCAGGCCCGACCCTGCTTAGCTTCCGAGATCGGACGAGATTGGGCCATCATTTGCTTAGCTTCCGAGATCGGACGAGATCGGGCGTGTTCAGGGTGGTATGGCCGTAAGCAAGTAAGGCAGCAGCCGCTAGGCCTCATATGCCAGTGTCACGCTAACGCGGAGGGGACTGGCGGGTGTCAGACCGGATGAGAAAAGCATCAGCAGAGGCTGCGGTCAGTGAACCGCAGCCGGTAGTTCTTAATGGGCCAGCAGAGGCCCTTGCTATCGTGTGTGCTTCTGTCACGGCCACTCATAAACACCGATTGCTCCTTCAGTCTGGCAAAATGAAAAAGCTTACAGCACCTGGTATTCCCAGGCGGTCTCCCATCCAAGTACTAACCAGGCCCGACCCTGCTTAGCTTCCGAGATCGGACGAGATTGGGCGTGTTCAGGGTGGTATGGCCATGAGCGACAGTCAACCGCAGCCGGTAGGCCTTAATGGGCCAGCAGAGGCCCTTGCTATCGTGTGTGCTTCTGTCACGGCCACTCATAAACGACGATTGCTCCTTCAGTCTGGCAAAATGAAAAAGCTTACAGCACCTGGTATTCCCAGGCGGTCTCCCATCCAAGTACTAACCAGGCCCGACCCTGCTTAGCTTCCGAGATCGGACGAGATCGGGCGTGTTCAGGGTGGTATGGCCGTAAGCAAGTAAGGCAGCAGCCGCTAGGCCTCATATGCCAGTGTCACGCTAACGCGGAGGGGACTGGCGGGTGTCAGACCGGATGAGAAAAGCATCAGCAGAGGCTGCGGTCGTTCAGGCAGTCAGTTAAGGGGTTATCGCTTCTCGGCCTTTTGCCTAAGATCAGGTGGTCGGGTGGTGGATGTGATTGGTCTTTTGAGATTGGAGGAACGACTTATACTGGAAGATGGAGAATCCTGGACCGAGTAAGACGTTGCGTTTCTGTTGGAGGAATAAAGATATCCGGACGAATAAAGATGATCCAGCTATGGACAGAGAACAGTTCGGAAGAGATATCCTCATTGGGGTTTTCAAGTTGAAGTTGGAAGAAGTACTCTGCCTCCAGGATAATCCTCGGGAGAAGGGGTATGATGTGACTTTCTATGAATCTGAAACTATGAAGAGAGTGCATAGGATTTTCAAGAGCTGTACAGATAAGATTATGCGAGGTGTTGCAGTTACAGAGCTGACACCTATGGACATGAGGATAGTTACTGTACACATGTACAATCCACATGTGGCAGTTGAGGACATTATGGTATTTCTGAATCGTTTTGGGCGTGTGTATCCTCAAGGAAATAGAAAAATGATGGACAAGACGGGGTTCTGGACTGGGAAGAGAATGTTCTTTATGACTTTGAACGCAGACCCGGCAGGTCATGATGGTTTAGCCCACCCCCCCGCTTTCTTCACCATAGGAGCTGATAGGGGCTACTTGTCCTACCGTCGCCAGCCTCCCTTTTGTAAGTGGTGCAGGAAGAGTGGGC
Organism: Nannobrachium achirus; assembly: GCF_963921795.1. Lineage (NCBI taxonomy): Eukaryota > Metazoa > Chordata > Actinopteri > Myctophiformes > Myctophidae > Nannobrachium > Nannobrachium achirus. Next base: position 67,907 of record NW_027664863.1, read on the forward strand.
ACAGAGAGAAGGACTGTGGAGGTGGAGAAGTATGCAGATTCTGTTCCTCAAAGGAGCATTTGACAAGAGACTGCACAAGGCCAAAAGGTTGCCATGCTTGCGGGTCCACGGACCACCTGCTGAAGAACTGCCCTGGAAGGGGTGGGGCAGGTGGTGGTGGGCCTAGGAGAGGAGCAACGAGTGAAAAGGCAGGTGAAGCTGGGTCTTTCTCTCCAGTCGGGGAGGAAGGCCAGAAGGGCCCGAAGACAAGTGGGAGAAAGGAGGCCCTTTCAAAGCCTGCTGCAGCTCTTGGAGCAGCAAAAGATGGGGCAAGGACAGGCTCCCAGGCCTTTAATGGTACTGGGGATGTATCGAGGACTGATGGAGGGAAGAAGGTGAGGCTGGAAGGAGAGACAGAGGAAGAAATGGACTCTCTGGCGAGTGGAGAGGAGAGGACTGTTGAAGGAGTGGAGGGGGGGAGGGTGGAGGTTTTGGGCTATGATACAGGCCAACCTGCTTGCCTTTTCTCCCCCCCATCGCCAGTTCCCAGTGGGGAGATGTCGCCTGCAAGGGCGGAGGAGGGAAGGAGGGGAAAACCTCCAGAGGGAGAGGAGAAGCATATCTTCTATGTTGGAAGTGATTGGATGTGATTGTTTTTGAAATGGACTTTGAGTTATGAATTATTATCTTGAGTTTGGATTTGAAAGTAGATGATGTTTTTGTTTGTTTATGAGGCATTTGTTTGAAATGATGTATGTAAGATTGTTTAATAAAAAAAAAAAAAAAAAAAAAATCTGTTCTTATCAGTTTAATATCTGATACGTCCCCTATACGGGGACTACATATTAAACGGATTTTTGGACTCGGGAGTTGAAACAGGGGCTTGCTCCGTTCACTCCACGCATCGACCCGGCATTGCAGTGCCGCTGGGAACGGTGCGCCTCCTTCTGCTTTGTCGAAAGAAACTCGCATACACAAGGGCACCTTATCGTTCTGAACGGCGTGCCCGGTGGTTTACGCCCCGCCCCCTAGGCCGTGCCCCCCATTTGTGTTAACCAACGCCCCCAAAGTGGTTGGGGGTTGGGGCGACGGGAGGAGTAGACTAATTCCGGGGTACAGGTGAAAAATCTTCAAAGTGTGGGCTGCTGAAAAAAAAAAAAACCTGCATGTGCCGTTTTGCCCGGCTCTCCGCGGGGCCCCGGGGAGCCTTGTCACCCAGCCGGGGTGCCCGCCCACAACCCAGTCAAACTCACAACCCGGCTCTCCAGCCGAACCCGGGTACCCACTATTAAGCCACCCTCCCGGAACCTTTACCAATAGCTGCGGGCGCACCGAGGCCGGGGACCTGGTGGTACGAATCCAGCTTTTTGGCAAAGCATTGTGGCCGTTTTGGGGAGCTCCCCACGCCAAAATGGGGCAACCTAAGGGGACTCCAGTCGGCCAGTTGGAGCCAAAGTAAAGTCTAGGTCTGTGTCCTGCTGCCCAACGGGGCTTTCTTCGCTGTGGGCGCCCCCTGGTGCTTCTCTAAGTTGTCCAATATTTCACATTGACAACAGTCTGCCACAAGGAAAAAAAGAAGGACAAAAAAAGCTTACAGCACCTGGTATTCCCAGGCGGTCTCCCATCCAAGTACTAACCAGGCCCGACCCTGCTTAGCTTCCGAGATCGGACGAGATCGGGCGTGTTCAGGGTGGTATGGCCGTAAGCGACAGTGAACCGCAGCCGGTAGTTCTTAATGGGCCAGCAGAGGCCCTTGCTATCGTGTGTGCTTCTGTCACGGCCACTCATAAACACCGATTGCTCCTTCAGTCTGGCAAAATGAAAAAGCTTACAGCACCTGGTATTCCCAGGCGGTCTCCCATCCAAGTACTAACCAGGCCCGACCCTGCTTAGCTTCCGAGATCGGACGAGATTGGGCGTGTTCAGGGTGGTATGGCCATGAGCGACAGTCAACCGCAGCCGGTAGGCCTTAATGGGCCAGCAGAGGCCCTTGCTATCGTGTGTGCTTCTGTCACGGCCACTCATAAACGACGATTGCTCCTTCAGTCTGGCAAAATGAAAAAGCTTACAGCACCTGGTATTCCCAGGCGGTCTCCCATCCAAGTACTAACCAGGCCCGACCCTGCTTAGCTTCCGAGATCGGACGAGATCGGGCGTGTTCAGGGTGGTATGGCCGTAAGCAAGTAAGGCAGCAGCCGCTAGGCCTCATATGCCAGTGTCACGCTAACGCGGAGGGGACTGGCGGGTGTCAGACCGGATGAGAAAAGCATCAGCAGAGGCTGCGGTCGTTCAGGCAGTCAGTTAAGGGGTTATCGCTTCTCGGCCTTTTGGCTAAGATCAAGTGTAGTATCTGTTCTTATCAGTTTAATATCTGATACGTCCCCTATACGGGGACTACATATTAAACGGATTTTTGGACTCGGGAGTTGAAACAGGGGCTTGCTCCGTTCACTCCACGCATCGACCCGGCATTGCAGTGCCGCTGGGAACGGTGCGCCTCCTTCTGCTTTGTCGAAAGAAACTCGCATACACAAGGGCACCTTATCGTTCTGAACGGCGTGCCCGGTGGTTTACGCCCCGCCCCCTAGGCCGTGCCCCCCATTTGTGTTAACCAACGCCCCCAAAGTGGTTGGGGGTTGGGGCGACGGGAGGAGTAGACTAATTCCGGGGTACAGGTGAAAAATCTTCAAAGTGTGGGCTGCTGAAAAAAAAAAAAACCTGCATGTGCCGTTTTGCCCGGCTCTCCGCGGGGCCCCGGGGAGCCTTGTCACCCAGCCGGGGTGCCCGCCCACAACCCAGTCAAACTCACAACCCGGCTCTCCAGCCGAACCCGGGTACCCACTATTAAGCCACCCTCCCGGAACCTTTACCAATAGCTGCGGGCGCACCGAGGCCGGGGACCTGGTGGTACGAATCCAGCTTTTTGGCAAAGCATTGTGGCCGTTTTGGGGAGCTCCCCACGCCAAAATGGGGCAACCTAAGGGGACTCCAGTCGGCCAGTTGGAGCCAAAGTAAAGTCTAGGTCTGTGTCCTGCTGCCCAACGGGGCTTTCTTCGCTGTGGGCGCCCCCTGGTGCTTCTCTAAGTTGTCCAATATTTCACATTGACAACAGTCTGCCACAAGGAAAAAAAGAAGGACAAAAAAAGCTTACAGCACCTGGTATTCCCAGGCGGTCTCCCATCCAAGTACTAACCAGGCCCGACCCTGCTTAGCTTCCGAGATCGGACGAGATCGGGCGTGTTCAGGGTGGTATGGCCGTAAGCGACAGTGAACCGCAGCCGGTAGTTCTTAATGGGCCAGCAGAGGCCCTTGCTATCGTGTGTGCTTCTGTCACGGCCACTCATAAACACCGATTGCTCCTTCAGTCTGGCAAAATGAAAAAGCTTACAGCACCTGGTATTCCCAGGCGGTCTCCCATCCAAGTACTAACCAGGCCCGACCCTGCTTAGCTTCCGAGATCGGACGAGATTGGGCGTGTTCAGGGTGGTATGGCCATGAGCGACAGTCAACCGCAGCCGGTAGGCCTTAATGGGCCAGCAGAGGCCCTTGCTATCGTGTGTGCTTCTGTCACGGCCACTCATAAACGACGATTGCTCCTTCAGTCTGGCAAAATGAAAAAGCTTACAGCACCTGGTATTCCCAGGCGGTCTCCCATCCAAGTACTAACCAGGCCCGACCCTGCTTAGCTTCCGAGATCGGACGAGATCGGGCGTGTTCAGGGTGGTATGGCCGTAAGCAAGTAAGGCAGCAGCCGCTAGGCCTCATATGCCAGTGTCACGCTAACGCGGAGGGGACTGGCGGGTGTCAGACCGGATGAGAAAAGCATCAGCAGAGGCTGCGGTCGTTCAGGCAGTCAGTTAAGGGGTTATCGCTTCTCGGCCTTTTGGCTAAGATCAAGTGTAGTATCTGTTCTTATCAGTTTAATATCTGATACGTCCCCTATACGGGGACTACATATTAAACGGATTTTTGGACTCGGGAGTTGAAACAGGGGCTTGCTCCGTTCACTCCACGCATCGACCCGGCATTGCAGTGCCGCTGGGAACGGTGCGCCTCCTTCTGCTTTGTCGAAAGAAACTCGCATACACAAGGGCACCTTATCGTTCTGAACGGCGTGCCCGGTGGTTTACGCCCCGCCCCCTAGGCCGTGCCCCCCATTTGTGTTAACCAACGCCCCCAAAGTGGTTGGGGGTTGGGGCGACGGGAGGAGTAGACTAATTCCGGGGTACAGGTGAAAAATCTTCAAAGTGTGGGCTGCTGAAAAAAAAAAAAAACCTGCATCTGCCGTTTTGCCCGGCTCTCCGCGGGGCCCCGGGGAGCCTTGTCACCCAGCCGGGGTGCCCGCCCACAACCCAGTCAAACTCACAACCCGGCTCTCCAGCCGAACCCGGGTACCCACTATTAAGCCACCCTCCCGGAACCTTTACCAATAGCTGCGGGCGCACCGAGGCCGGGGACCTGGTGGTACGAATCCAGCTTTTTGGCAAAGCATTGTGGCCGTTTTGGGGAGCTCCCCACGCCAAAATGGGGCAACCTAAGGGGACTCCAGTCGGCCAGTTGGAGCCAAAGTAAAGTCTAGGTCTGTGTCCTGCTGCCCAACGGGGCTTTCTTCGCTGTGGGCGCCCCCTGGTGCTTCTCTAAGTTGTCCAATATTTCACATTGACAACAGTCTGCCACAAGGAAAAAAAGAAGGACAAAAAAACTTACAGCACCTGGTATTCCCAGGCGGTCTCCCATCCAAGTACTAACCAGGCCCGACCCTGCTTAGCTTCCGAGATCGGACGAGATCGGGCGTGTTCAGGGTGGTATGGCCGTAAGCAAGTAAGGCAGCAGCCGCTAGGCCTCATATGCCAGTGTCACGCTAACGCGGAGGGGACTGGCGGGTGTCAGACCGGATGAGAAAAGCATCAGCAGAGGCTGCGGTCGTTCAGGCAGTCAGTTAAGGGGTTATCGCTTCTCGGCCTTTTGGCTAAGATCAAGTGTAGTATCTGTTCTTATCAGTTTAATATCTGATACGTCCCCTATACGGGGACTACATATTAAACGGATTTTTGGACTCGGGAGTTGAAACAGGGGCTTGCTCCGTTCACTCCACGCATCGACCCGGCATTGCAGTGCCGCTGGGAACGGTGCGCCTCCTTCTGCTTTGTCGAAAGAAACTCGCATACACAAGGGCACCTTATCGTTCTGAACGGCGTGCCCGGTGGTTTACGCCCCGCCCCCTAGGCCGTGCCCCCCATTTGTGTTAACCAACGCCCCCAAAGTGGTTGGGGGTTGGGGCGACGGGAGGAGTAGACTAATTCCGGGGTACAGGTGAAAAATCTTCAAAGTGTGGGCTGCTGAAAAAAAAAAAAACCTGCATGTGCCGTTTTGCCCGGCTCTCCGCGGGGCCCCGGGGAGCCTTGTCACCCAGCCGGGGTGCCCGCCCACAACCCAGTCAAACTCACAACCCGGCTCTCCAGCCGAACCCGGGTACCCACTATTAAGCCACCCTCCCGGAACCTTTACCAATAGCTGCGGGCGCACCGAGGCCGGGGACCTGGTGGTACGAATCCAGCTTTTTGGCAAAGCATTGTGGCCGTTTTGGGGAGCTCCCCACGCCAAAATGGGGCAACCTAAGGGGACTCCAGTCGGCCAGTTGGAGCCAAAGTAAAGTCTAGGTCTGTGTCCTGCTGCCCAACGGGGCTTTCTTCGCTGTGGGCGCCCCCTGGTGCTTCTCTAAGTTGTCCAATATTTCACATTGACAACAGTCTGCCACAAGGAAAAAAAGAAGGACAAAAAAAGCTTACAGCACCTGGTATTCCCAGGCGGTCTCCCATCCAAGTACTAACCAGGCCCGACCCTGCTTAGCTTCCGAGATCGGACGAGATCGGGCGTGTTCAGGGTGGTATGGCCGTAAGCGACAGTGAACCGCAGCCGGTAGTTCTTAATGGGCCAGCAGAGGCCCTTGCTATCGTGTGTGCTTCTGTCACGGCCACTCATAAACACCGATTGCTCCTTCAGTCTGGCAAAATGAAAAAGCTTACAGCACCTGGTATTCCCAGGCGGTCTCCCATCCAAGTACTAACCAGGCCCGACCCTGCTTAGCTTCCGAGATCGGACGAGATTGGGCGTGTTCAGGGTGGTATGGCCATGAGCGACAGTCAACCGCAGCCGGTAGGCCTTAATGGGCCAGCAGAGGCCCTTGCTATCGTGTGTGCTTCTGTCACGGCCACTCATAAACGACGATTGCTCCTTCAGTCTGGCAAAATGAAAAAGCTTACAGCACCTGGTATTCCCAGGCGGTCTCCCATCCAAGTACTAACCAGGCCCGACCCTGCTTAGCTTCCGAGATCGGACGAGATCGGGCGTGTTCAGGGTGGTATGGCCGTAAGCAAGTAAGGCAGCAGCCGCTAGGCCTCATATGCCAGTGTCACGCTAACGCGGAGGGGACTGGCGGGTGTCAGACCGGATGAGAAAAGCATCAGCAGAGGCTGCGGTCGTTCAGGCAGTCAGTTAAGGGGTTATCGCTTCTCGGCCTTTTGGCTAAGATCAAGTGTAGTATCTGTTCTTATCAGTTTAATATCTGATACGTCCCCTATACGGGGACTACATATTAAACGGATTTTTGGACTCGGGAGTTGAAACAGGGGCTTGCTCCGTTCACTCCACGCATCGACCCGGCATTGCAGTGCCGCTGGGAACGGTGCGCCTCCTTCTGCTTTGTCGAAAGAAACTCGCATACACAAGGGCACCTTATCGTTCTGAACGGCGTGCCCGGTGGTTTACGCCCCGCCCCCTAGGCCGTGCCCCCCATTTGTGTTAACCAACGCCCCCAAAGTGGTTGGGGGTTGGGGCGACGGGAGGAGTAGACTAATTCCGGGGTACAGGTGAAAAATCTTCAAAGTGTGGGCTGCTGAAAAAAAAAAAAAACCTGCATCTGCCGTTTTGCCCGGCTCTCCGCGGGGCCCCGGGGAGCCTTGTCACCCAGCCGGGGTGCCCGCCCACAACCCAGTCAAACTCACAACCCGGCTCTCCAGCCGAACCCGGGTACCCACTATTAAGCCACCCTCCCGGAACCTTTACCAATAGCTGCGGGCGCACCGAGGCCGGGGACCTGGTGGTACGAATCCAGCTTTTTGGCAAAGCATTGTGGCCGTTTTGGGGAGCTCCCCACGCCAAAATGGGGCAACCTAAGGGGACTCCAGTCGGCCAGTTGGAGCCAAAGTAAAGTCTAGGTCTGTGTCCTGCTGCCCAACGGGGCTTTCTTCGCTGTGGGCGCCCCCTGGTGCTTCTCTAAGTTGTCCAATATTTCACATTGACAACAGTCTGCCACAAGGAAAAAAAGAAGGACAAAAAAACTTACAGCACCTGGTATTCCCAGGCGGTCTCCCATCCAAGTACTAACCAGGCCCGACCCTGCTTAGCTTCCGAGATCGGACGAGATCGGGCGTGTTCAGGGTGGTATGGCCGTAAGCAAGTAAGGCAGCAGCCGCTAGGCCTCATATGCCAGTGTCACGCTAACGCGGAGGGGACTGGCGGGTGTCAGACCGGATGAGAAAAGCATCAGCAGAGGCTGCGGTCGTTCAGGCAGTCAGTTAAGGGGTTATCGCTTCTCGGCCTTTTGGCTAAGATCAAGTGTAGTATCTGTTCTTATCAGTTTAATATCTGATACGTCCCCTATACGGGGACTACATATTAAACGGATTTTTGGACTCGGGAGTTGAAACAGGGGCTTGCTCCGTTCACTCCACGCATCGACCCGGCATTGCAGTGCCGCTGGGAACGGTGCGCCTCCTTCTGCTTTGTCGAAAGAAACTCGCATACACAAGGGCACCTTATCGTTCTGAACGGCGTGCCCGGTGGTTTACGCCCCGCCCCCTAGGCCGTGCCCCCCATTTGTGTTAACCAACGCCCCCAAAGTGGTTGGGGGTTGGGGCGACGGGAGGAGTAGACTAATTCCGGGGTACAGGTGAAAAATCTTCAAAGTGTGGGCTGCTGAAAAAAAAAAAAACCTGCATGTGCCGTTTTGCCCGGCTCTCCGCGGGGCCCCGGGGAGCCTTGTCACCCAGCCGGGGTGCCCGCCCACAACCCAGTCAAACTCACAACCCGGCTCTCCAGCCGAACCCGGGTACCCACTATTAAGCCACCCTCCCGGAACCTTTACCAATAGCTGCGGGCGCACCGAGGCCGGGGACCTGGTGGTACGAATCCAGCTTTTTGGCAAAGCATTGTGGCCGTTTTGGGGAGCTCCCCACGCCAAAATGGGGCAACCTAAGGGGACTCCAGTCGGCCAGTTGGAGCCAAAGTAAAGTCTAGGTCTGTGTCCTGCTGCCCAACGGGGCTTTCTTCGCTGTGGGCGCCCCCTGGTGCTTCTCTAAGTTGTCCAATATTTCACATTGACAACAGTCTGCCACAAGGAAAAAAAGAAGGACAAAAAAAGCTTACAGCACCTGGTATTCCCAGGCGGTCTCCCATCCAAGTACTAACCAGGCCCGACCCTGCTTAGCTTCCGAGATCGGACGAGATCGGGCGTGTTCAGGGTGGTATGGCCGTAAGCGACAGTGAACCGCAGCCGGTAGTTCTTAATGGGCCAGCAGAGGCCCTTGCTATCGTGTGTGCTTCTGTCACGGCCACTCATAAACACCGATTGCTCCTTCAGTCTGGCAAAATGAAAAAGCTTACAGCACCTGGTATTCCCAGGCGGTCTCCCATCCAAGTACTAACCAGGCCCGACCCTGCTTAGCTTCCGAGATCGGACGAGATTGGGCGTGTTCAGGGTGGTATGGCCATGAGCGACAGTCAACCGCAGCCGGTAGGCCTTAATGGGCCAGCAGAGGCCCTTGCTATCGTGTGTGCTTCTGTCACGGCCACTCATAAACGACGATTGCTCCTTCAGTCTGGCAAAATGAAAAAGCTTACAGCACCTGGTATTCCCAGGCGGTCTCCCATCCAAGTACTAACCAGGCCCGACCCTGCTTAGCTTCCGAGATCGGACGAGATCGGGCGTGTTCAGGGTGGTATGGCCGTAAGCAAGTAAGGCAGCAGCCGCTAGGCCTCATATGCCAGTGTCACGCTAACGCGGAGGGGACTGGCGGGTGTCAGACCGGATGAGAAAAGCATCAGCAGAGGCTGCGGTCGTTCAGGCAGTCAGTTAAGGGGTTATCGCTTCTCGGCCTTTTGGCTAAGATCAAGTGTAGTATCTGTTCTTATCAGTTTAATATCTGATACGTCCCCTATACGGGGACTACATATTAAACGGATTTTTGGACTCGGGAGTTGAAACAGGGGCTTGCTCCGTTCACTCCACGCATCGACCCGGCATTGCAGTGCCGCTGGGAACGGTGCGCCTCCTTCTGCTTTGTCGAAAGAAACTCGCATACACAAGGGCACCTTATCGTTCTGAACGGCGTGCCCGGTGGTTTACGCCCCGCCCCCTAGGCCGTGCCCCCCATTTGTGTTAACCAACGCCCCCAAAGTGGTTGGGGGTTGGGGCGACGGGAGGAGTAGACTAATTCCGGGGTACAGGTGAAAAATCTTCAAAGTGTGGGCTGCTGAAAAAAAAAAAAACCTGCATGTGCCGTTTTGCCCGGCTCTCCGCGGGGCCCCGGGGAGCCTTGTCACCCAGCCGGGGTGCCCGCCCACAACCCAGTCAAACTCACAACCCGGCTCTCCAGCCGAACCCGGGTACCCACTATTAAGCCACCCTCCCGGAACCTTTACCAATAGCTGCGGGCGCACCGAGGCCGGGGACCTGGTGGTACGAATCCAGCTTTTTGGCAAAGCATTGTGGCCGTTTTGGGGAGCTCCCCACGCCAAAATGGGGCAACCTAAGGGGACTCCAGTCGGCCAGTTGGAGCCAAAGTAAAGTCTAGGTCTGTGTCCTGCTGCCCAACGGGGCTTTCTTCGCTGTGGGCGCCCCCTGGTGCTTCTCTAAGTTGTCCAATATTTCACATTGACAACAGTCTGCCACAAGGAAAAAAAGAAGGACAAAAAAAGCTTACAGCACCTGGTATTCCCAGGCGGTCTCCCATCCAAGTACTAACCAGGCCCGACCCTGCTTAGCTTCCGAGATCGGACGAGATCGGGCGTGTTCAGGGTGGTATGGCCGTAAGCGACAGTGAACCGCAGCCGGTAGTTCTTAATGGGCCAGCAGAGGCCCTTGCTATCGTGTGTGCTTCTGTCACGGCCACTCATAAACACCGATTGCTCCTTCAGTCTGGCAAAATGAAAAAGCTTACAGCACCTGGTATTCCCAGGCGGTCTCCCATCCAAGTACTAACCAGGCCCGACCCTGCTTAGCTTCCGAGATCGGACGAGATTGGGCGTGTTCAGGGTGGTATGGCCATGAGCGACAGTCAACCGCAGCCGGTAGGCCTTAATGGGCCAGCAGAGGCCCTTGCTATCGTGTGTGCTTCTGTCACGGCCACTCATAAACGACGATTGCTCCTTCAGTCTGGCAAAATGAAAAAGCTTACAGCACCTGGTATTCCCAGGCGGTCTCCCATCCAAGTACTAACCAGGCCCGACCCTGCTTAGCTTCCGAGATCGGACGAGATCGGGCGTGTTCAGGGTGGTATGGCCGTAAGCAAGTAAGGCAGCAGCCGCTAGGCCTCATATGCCAGTGTCACGCTAACGCGGAGGGGACTGGCGGGTGTCAGACCGGATGAGAAAAGCATCAGCAGAGGCTGCGGTCGTTCAGGCAGTCAGTTAAGGGGTTATCGCTTCTCGGCCTTTTGGCTAAGATCAAGTGTAGTATCTGTTCTTATCAGTTTAATATCTGATACGTCCCCTATACGGGGACTACATATTAAACGGATTTTTGGACTCGGGAGTTGAAACAGGGGCTTGCTCCGTTCACTCCACGCATCGACCCGGCATTGCAGTGCCGCTGGGAACGGTGCGCCTCCTTCTGCTTTGTCGAAAGAAACTCGCATACACAAGGGCACCTTATCGTTCTGAACGGCGTGCCCGGTGGTTTACGCCCCGCCCCCTAGGCCGTGCCCCCCATTTGTGTTAACCAACGCCCCCAAAGTGGTTGGGGGTTGGGGCGACGGGAGGAGTAGACTAATTCCGGGGTACAGGTGAAAAATCTTCAAAGTGTGGGCTGCTGAAAAAAAAAAAAACCTGCATGTGCCGTTTTGCCCGGCTCTCCGCGGGGCCCCGGGGAGCCTTGTCACCCAGCCGGGGTGCCCGCCCACAACCCAGTCAAACTCACAACCCGGCTCTCCAGCCGAACCCGGGTACCCACTATTAAGCCACCCTCCCGGAACCTTTACCAATAGCTGCGGGCGCACCGAGGCCGGGGACCTGGTGGTACGAATCCAGCTTTTTGGCAAAGCATTGTGGCCGTTTTGGGGAGCTCCCCACGCCAAAATGGGGCAATCTAAGGGGACTCCAGTCGGCCAGTTGGAGCCAAAGTAAAGTCTAGGTCTGTGTCCTGCTGCCCAACGGGGCTTTCTTCGCTGTGGGCGCCCCCTGGTGCTTCTCTAAGTTGTCCAATATTTCACATTGACAACAGTCTGCCACAAGGAAAAAAAGAAGGACAAAAAAAGCTTACAGCACCTGGTATTCCCAGGCGGTCTCCCATCCAAGTACTAACCAGGCCCGACCCTTCTTAGCTTCCGAGATCGGACGAGATCGGGCGTGTTCAGGGTGGTATGGCCGTAAGCGACAGTGAACCGCAGCCGGTAGTTCTTAATGGGCCAGCAGAGGCCCTTGCTATCGTGTGTGCTTCTGTCACGGCCACTCATAAACACCGATTGCTCCTTCAGTCTGGCAAAATGAAAAAGCTTACAGCACCTGGTATTCCCAGGCGGTCTCCCATCCAAGTACTAACCAGGCCCGACCCTGCTTAGCTTCCGAGATCGGACGAGATTGGGCGTGTTCAGGGTGGTATGGCCATGAGCGACAGTCAACCGCAGCCGGTAGGCCTTAATGGGCCAGCAGAGGCCCTTGCTATCGTGTGTGCTTCTGTCACGGCCACTCATAAACGACGATTGCTCCTTCAGTCTGGCAAAATGAAAAAGCTTACAGCACCTGGTATTCCCAGGCGGTCTCCCATCCAAGTACTAACCAGGCCCGACCCTGCTTAGCTTCCGAGATCGGACGAGATCGGGCGTGTTCAGGGTGGTATGGCCGTAAGCAAGTAAGGCAGCAGCCGCTAGGCCTCATATGCCAGTGTCACGCTAACGCGGAGGGGACTGGCGGGTGTCAGACCGGATGAGAAAAGCATCAGCAGAGGCTGCGGTCGTTCAGGCAGTCAGTTAAGGGGTTATCGCTTCTCGGCCTTTTGGCTAAGATCAAGTGTAGTATCTGTTCTTATCAGTTTAATATCTGATACGTCCCCTATACGGGGACTACATATTAAACGGATTTTTGGACTCGGGAGTTGAAACAGGGGCTTGCTCCGTTCACTCCACGCATCGACCCGGCATTGCAGTGCCGCTGGGAACGGTGCGCCTCCTTCTGCTTTGTCGAAAGAAACTCGCATACACAAGGGCACCTTATCGTTCTGAACGGCGTGCCCGGTGGTTTACGCCCCGCCCCCTAGGCCGTGCCCCCCATTTGTGTTAACCAACGCCCCCAAAGTGGTTGGGGGTTGGGGCGACGGGAGGAGTAGACTAATTCCGGGGTACAGGTGAAAAATCTTCAAAGTGTGGGCTGCTGAAAAAAAAAAAAACCTGCATGTGCCGTTTTGCCCGGCTCTCCGCGGGGCCCCGGGGAGCCTTGTCACCCAGCCGGGGTGCCCGCCCACAACCCAGTCAAACTCACAACCCGGCTCTCCAGCCGAACCCGGGTACCCACTATTAAGCCACCCTCCCGGAACCTTTACCAATAGCTGCGGGCGCACCGAGGCCGGGGACCTGGTGGTACGAATCCAGCTTTTTGGCAAAGCATTGTGGCCGTTTTGGGGAGCTCCCCACGCCAAAATGGGGCAACCTAAGGGGACTCCAGTCGGCCAGTTGGAGCCAAAGTAAAGTCTAGGTCTGTGTCCTGCTGCCCAACGGGGCTTTCTTCGCTGTGGGCGCCCCCTGGTGCTTCTCTAAGTTGTCCAATATTTCACATTGACAACAGTCTGCCACAAGGAAAAAAAGAAGGACAAAAAAAGCTTACAGCACCTGGTATTCCCAGGCGGTCTCCCATCCAAGTACTAACCAGGCCCGACCCTGCTTAGCTTCCGAGATCGGACGAGATCGGGCGTGTTCAGGGTGGTATGGCCGTAAGCGACAGTGAACCGCAGCCGGTAGTTCTTAATGGGCCAGCAGAGGCCCTTGCTATCGTGTGTGCTTCTGTCACGGCCACTCATAAACACCGATTGCTCCTTCAGTCTGGCAAAATGAAAAAGCTTACAGCACCTGGTATTCCCAGGCGGTCTCCCATCCAAGTACTAACCAGGCCCGACCCTGCTTAGCTTCCGAGATCGGACGAGATTGGGCCATCATTTGCTTAGCTTCCGAGATCGGACGAGATCGGGCGTGTTCAGGGTGGTATGGCCGTAAGCAAGTAAGGCAGCAGCCGCTAGGCCTCATATGCCAGTGTCACGCTAACGCGGAGGGGACTGGCGGGTGTCAGACCGGATGAGAAAAGCATCAGCAGAGGCTGCGGTCAGTGAACCGCAGCCGGTAGTTCTTAATGGGCCAGCAGAGGCCCTTGCTATCGTGTGTGCTTCTGTCACGGCCACTCATAAACACCGATTGCTCCTTCAGTCTGGCAAAATGAAAAAGCTTACAGCACCTGGTATTCCCAGGCGGTCTCCCATCCAAGTACTAACCAGGCCCGACCCTGCTTAGCTTCCGAGATCGGACGAGATTGGGCGTGTTCAGGGTGGTATGGCCATGAGCGACAGTCAACCGCAGCCGGTAGGCCTTAATGGGCCAGCAGAGGCCCTTGCTATCGTGTGTGCTTCTGTCACGGCCACTCATAAACGACGATTGCTCCTTCAGTCTGGCAAAATGAAAAAGCTTACAGCACCTGGTATTCCCAGGCGGTCTCCCATCCAAGTACTAACCAGGCCCGACCCTGCTTAGCTTCCGAGATCGGACGAGATCGGGCGTGTTCAGGGTGGTATGGCCGTAAGCAAGTAAGGCAGCAGCCGCTAGGCCTCATATGCCAGTGTCACGCTAACGCGGAGGGGACTGGCGGGTGTCAGACCGGATGAGAAAAGCATCAGCAGAGGCTGCGGTCGTTCAGGCAGTCAGTTAAGGGGTTATCGCTTCTCGGCCTTTTGCCTAAGATCAGGTGGTCGGGTGGTGGATGTGATTGGTCTTTTGAGATTGGAGGAACGACTTATACTGGAAGATGGAGAATCCTGGACCGAGTAAGACGTTGCGTTTCTGTTGGAGGAATAAAGATATCCGGACGAATAAAGATGATCCAGCTATGGACAGAGAACAGTTCGGAAGAGATATCCTCATTGGGGTTTTCAAGTTGAAGTTGGAAGAAGTACTCTGCCTCCAGGATAATCCTCGGGAGAAGGGGTATGATGTGACTTTCTATGAATCTGAAACTATGAAGAGAGTGCATAGGATTTTCAAGAGCTGTACAGATAAGATTATGCGAGGTGTTGCAGTTACAGAGCTGACACCTATGGACATGAGGATAGTTACTGTACACATGTACAATCCACATGTGGCAGTTGAGGACATTATGGTATTTCTGAATCGTTTTGGGCGTGTGTATCCTCAAGGAAATAGAAAAATGATGGACAAGACGGGGTTCTGGACTGGGAAGAGAATGTTCTTTATGACTTTGAACGCAGACCCGGCAGGTCATGATGGTTTAGCCCACCCCCCCGCTTTCTTCACCATAGGAGCTGATAGGGGCTACTTGTCCTACCGTCGCCAGCCTCCCTTTTGTAAGTGGTGCAGGAAGAGTGGGCACAGAGAGAAGGACTGTGGAGGTGGAGAAGTATGCAGATTCTGTTCCTCAAAGGAGCATTTGACAAGAGACTGCACAAGGCCAAAAGGTTGCCATGCTTGCGGGTCCACGGACCACCTGCTGAAGAACTGCCCTGGAAGGGGTGGGGCAGGTGGTGGTGGGCCTAGGAGAGGAGCAACGAGTGAAAAGGCAGGTGAAGCTGGGTCTTTCTCTCCAGTCGGGGAGGAAGGCCAGAAGGGCCCGAAGACAAGTGGGAGAAAGGAGGCCCTTTCAAAGCCTGCTGCAGCTCTTGGAGCAGCAAAAGATGGGGCAAGGACAGGCTCCCAGGCCTTTAATGGTACTGGGGATGTATCGAGGACTGATGGAGGGAAGAAGGTGAGGCTGGAAGGAGAGACAGAGGAAGAAATGGACTCTCTGGCGAGTGGAGAGGAGAGGACTGTTGAAGGAGTGGAGGGGGGGAGGGTGGAGGTTTTGGGCTATGATACAGGCCAACCTGCTTGCCTTTTCTCCCCCCCATCGCCAGTTCCCAGTGGGGAGATGTCGCCTGCAAGGGCGGAGGAGGGAAGGAGGGGAAAACCTCCAGAGGGAGAGGAGAAGCATATCTTCTATGTTGGAAGTGATTGGATGTGATTGTTTTTGAAATGGACTTTGAGTTATGAATTATTATCTTGAGTTTGGATTTGAAAGTAGATGATGTTTTTGTTTGTTTATGAGGCATTTGTTTGAAATGATGTATGTAAGATTGTTTAATAAAAAAAAAAAAAAAAAAAAAATCTGTTCTTATCAGTTTAATATCTGATACGTCCCCTATACGGGGACTACATATTAAACGGATTTTTGGACTCGGGAGTTGAAACAGGGGCTTGCTCCGTTCACTCCACGCATCGACCCGGCATTGCAGTGCCGCTGGGAACGGTGCGCCTCCTTCTGCTTTGTCGAAAGAAACTCGCATACACAAGGGCACCTTATCGTTCTGAACGGCGTGCCCGGTGGTTTACGCCCCGCCCCCTAGGCCGTGCCCCCCATTTGTGTTAACCAACGCCCCCAAAGTGGTTGGGGGTTGGGGCGACGGGAGGAGTAGACTAATTCCGGGGTACAGGTGAAAAATCTTCAAAGTGTGGGCTGCTGAAAAAAAAAAAAACCTGCATGTGCCGTTTTGCCCGGCTCTCCGCGGGGCCCCGGGGAGCCTTGTCACCCAGCCGGGGTGCCCGCCCACAACCCAGTCAAACTCACAACCCGGCTCTCCAGCCGAACCCGGGTACCCACTATTAAGCCACCCTCCCGGAACCTTTACCAATAGCTGCGGGCGCACCGAGGCCGGGGACCTGGTGGTACGAATCCAGCTTTTTGGCAAAGCATTGTGGCCGTTTTGGGGAGCTCCCCACGCCAAAATGGGGCAACCTAAGGGGACTCCAGTCGGCCAGTTGGAGCCAAAGTAAAGTCTAGGTCTGTGTCCTGCTGCCCAACGGGGCTTTCTTCGCTGTGGGCGCCCCCTGGTGCTTCTCTAAGTTGTCCAATATTTCACATTGACAACAGTCTGCCACAAGGAAAAAAAGAAGGACAAAAAAAGCTTACAGCACCTGGTATTCCCAGGCGGTCTCCCATCCAAGTACTAACCAGGCCCGACCCTGCTTAGCTTCCGAGATCGGACGAGATCGGGCGTGTTCAGGGTGGTATGGCCGTAAGCGACAGTGAACCGCAGCCGGTAGTTCTTAATGGGCCAGCAGAGGCCCTTGCTATCGTGTGTGCTTCTGTCACGGCCACTCATAAACACCGATTGCTCCTTCAGTCTGGCAAAATGAAAAAGCTTACAGCACCTGGTATTCCCAGGCGGTCTCCCATCCAAGTACTAACCAGGCCCGACCCTGCTTAGCTTCCGAGATCGGACGAGATTGGGCGTGTTCAGGGTGGTATGGCCATGAGCGACAGTCAACCGCAGCCGGTAGGCCTTAATGGGCCAGCAGAGGCCCTTGCTATCGTGTGTGCTTCTGTCACGGCCACTCATAAACGACGATTGCTCCTTCAGTCTGGCAAAATGAAAAAGCTTACAGCACCTGGTATTCCCAGGC
Source organism: Nannobrachium achirus (assembly GCF_963921795.1). Classification (NCBI taxonomy): domain Eukaryota; kingdom Metazoa; phylum Chordata; class Actinopteri; order Myctophiformes; family Myctophidae; genus Nannobrachium; species Nannobrachium achirus. The sequence goes on from NW_027664863.1 coordinate 84,814, forward strand.
GGTCTCCCATCCAAGTACTAACCAGGCCCGACCCTGCTTAGCTTCCGAGATCGGACGAGATCGGGCGTGTTCAGGGTGGTATGGCCGTAAGCAAGTAAGGCAGCAGCCGCTAGGCCTCATATGCCAGTGTCACGCTAACGCGGAGGGGACTGGCGGGTGTCAGACCGGATGAGAAAAGCATCAGCAGAGGCTGCGGTCGTTCAGGCAGTCAGTTAAGGGGTTATCGCTTCTCGGCCTTTTGGCTAAGATCAAGTGTAGTATCTGTTCTTATCAGTTTAATATCTGATACGTCCCCTATACGGGGACTACATATTAAACGGATTTTTGGACTCGGGAGTTGAAACAGGGGCTTGCTCCGTTCACTCCACGCATCGACCCGGCATTGCAGTGCCGCTGGGAACGGTGCGCCTCCTTCTGCTTTGTCGAAAGAAACTCGCATACACAAGGGCACCTTATCGTTCTGAACGGCGTGCCCGGTGGTTTACGCCCCGCCCCCTAGGCCGTGCCCCCCATTTGTGTTAACCAACGCCCCCAAAGTGGTTGGGGGTTGGGGCGACGGGAGGAGTAGACTAATTCCGGGGTACAGGTGAAAAATCTTCAAAGTGTGGGCTGCTGAAAAAAAAAAAAACCTGCATGTGCCGTTTTGCCCGGCTCTCCGCGGGGCCCCGGGGAGCCTTGTCACCCAGCCGGGGTGCCCGCCCACAACCCAGTCAAACTCACAACCCGGCTCTCCAGCCGAACCCGGGTACCCACTATTAAGCCACCCTCCCGGAACCTTTACCAATAGCTGCGGGCGCACCGAGGCCGGGGACCTGGTGGTACGAATCCAGCTTTTTGGCAAAGCATTGTGGCCGTTTTGGGGAGCTCCCCACGCCAAAATGGGGCAACCTAAGGGGACTCCAGTCGGCCAGTTGGAGCCAAAGTAAAGTCTAGGTCTGTGTCCTGCTGCCCAACGGGGCTTTCTTCGCTGTGGGCGCCCCCTGGTGCTTCTCTAAGTTGTCCAATATTTCACATTGACAACAGTCTGCCACAAGGAAAAAAAGAAGGACAAAAAAAGCTTACAGCACCTGGTATTCCCAGGCGGTCTCCCATCCAAGTACTAACCAGGCCCGACCCTGCTTAGCTTCCGAGATCGGACGAGATCGGGCGTGTTCAGGGTGGTATGGCCGTAAGCGACAGTGAACCGCAGCCGGTAGTTCTTAATGGGCCAGCAGAGGCCCTTGCTATCGTGTGTGCTTCTGTCACGGCCACTCATAAACACCGATTGCTCCTTCAGTCTGGCAAAATGAAAAAGCTTACAGCACCTGGTATTCCCAGGCGGTCTCCCATCCAAGTACTAACCAGGCCCGACCCTGCTTAGCTTCCGAGATCGGACGAGATTGGGCGTGTTCAGGGTGGTATGGCCATGAGCGACAGTCAACCGCAGCCGGTAGGCCTTAATGGGCCAGCAGAGGCCCTTGCTATCGTGTGTGCTTCTGTCACGGCCACTCATAAACGACGATTGCTCCTTCAGTCTGGCAAAATGAAAAAGCTTACAGCACCTGGTATTCCCAGGCGGTCTCCCATCCAAGTACTAACCAGGCCCGACCCTGCTTAGCTTCCGAGATCGGACGAGATCGGGCGTGTTCAGGGTGGTATGGCCGTAAGCAAGTAAGGCAGCAGCCGCTAGGCCTCATATGCCAGTGTCACGCTAACGCGGAGGGGACTGGCGGGTGTCAGACCGGATGAGAAAAGCATCAGCAGAGGCTGCGGTCGTTCAGGCAGTCAGTTAAGGGGTTATCGCTTCTCGGCCTTTTGGCTAAGATCAAGTGTAGTATCTGTTCTTATCAGTTTAATATCTGATACGTCCCCTATACGGGGACTACATATTAAACGGATTTTTGGACTCGGGAGTTGAAACAGGGGCTTGCTCCGTTCACTCCACGCATCGACCCGGCATTGCAGTGCCGCTGGGAACGGTGCGCCTCCTTCTGCTTTGTCGAAAGAAACTCGCATACACAAGGGCACCTTATCGTTCTGAACGGCGTGCCCGGTGGTTTACGCCCCGCCCCCTAGGCCGTGCCCCCCATTTGTGTTAACCAACGCCCCCAAAGTGGTTGGGGGTTGGGGCGACGGGAGGAGTAGACTAATTCCGGGGTACAGGTGAAAAATCTTCAAAGTGTGGGCTGCTGAAAAAAAAAAAAAACCTGCATCTGCCGTTTTGCCCGGCTCTCCGCGGGGCCCCGGGGAGCCTTGTCACCCAGCCGGGGTGCCCGCCCACAACCCAGTCAAACTCACAACCCGGCTCTCCAGCCGAACCCGGGTACCCACTATTAAGCCACCCTCCCGGAACCTTTACCAATAGCTGCGGGCGCACCGAGGCCGGGGACCTGGTGGTACGAATCCAGCTTTTTGGCAAAGCATTGTGGCCGTTTTGGGGAGCTCCCCACGCCAAAATGGGGCAACCTAAGGGGACTCCAGTCGGCCAGTTGGAGCCAAAGTAAAGTCTAGGTCTGTGTCCTGCTGCCCAACGGGGCTTTCTTCGCTGTGGGCGCCCCCTGGTGCTTCTCTAAGTTGTCCAATATTTCACATTGACAACAGTCTGCCACAAGGAAAAAAAGAAGGACAAAAAAACTTACAGCACCTGGTATTCCCAGGCGGTCTCCCATCCAAGTACTAACCAGGCCCGACCCTGCTTAGCTTCCGAG
>NW_027664863.1:92500-97500 GCF_963921795.1 Nannobrachium achirus
TCTCCCATCCAAGTACTAACCAGGCCCGACCCTGCTTAGCTTCCGAGATCGGACGAGATCGGGCGTGTTCAGGGTGGTATGGCCGTAAGCAAGTAAGGCAGCAGCCGCTAGGCCTCATATGCCAGTGTCACGCTAACGCGGAGGGGACTGGCGGGTGTCAGACCGGATGAGAAAAGCATCAGCAGAGGCTGCGGTCGTTCAGGCAGTCAGTTAAGGGGTTATCGCTTCTCGGCCTTTTGGCTAAGATCAAGTGTAGTATCTGTTCTTATCAGTTTAATATCTGATACGTCCCCTATACGGGGACTACATATTAAACGGATTTTTGGACTCGGGAGTTGAAACAGGGGCTTGCTCCGTTCACTCCACGCATCGACCCGGCATTGCAGTGCCGCTGGGAACGGTGCGCCTCCTTCTGCTTTGTCGAAAGAAACTCGCATACACAAGGGCACCTTATCGTTCTGAACGGCGTGCCCGGTGGTTTACGCCCCGCCCCCTAGGCCGTGCCCCCCATTTGTGTTAACCAACGCCCCCAAAGTGGTTGGGGGTTGGGGCGACGGGAGGAGTAGACTAATTCCGGGGTACAGGTGAAAAATCTTCAAAGTGTGGGCTGCTGAAAAAAAAAAAAACCTGCATGTGCCGTTTTGCCCGGCTCTCCGCGGGGCCCCGGGGAGCCTTGTCACCCAGCCGGGGTGCCCGCCCACAACCCAGTCAAACTCACAACCCGGCTCTCCAGCCGAACCCGGGTACCCACTATTAAGCCACCCTCCCGGAACCTTTACCAATAGCTGCGGGCGCACCGAGGCCGGGGACCTGGTGGTACGAATCCAGCTTTTTGGCAAAGCATTGTGGCCGTTTTGGGGAGCTCCCCACGCCAAAATGGGGCAACCTAAGGGGACTCCAGTCGGCCAGTTGGAGCCAAAGTAAAGTCTAGGTCTGTGTCCTGCTGCCCAACGGGGCTTTCTTCGCTGTGGGCGCCCCCTGGTGCTTCTCTAAGTTGTCCAATATTTCACATTGACAACAGTCTGCCACAAGGAAAAAAAGAAGGACAAAAAAAGCTTACAGCACCTGGTATTCCCAGGCGGTCTCCCATCCAAGTACTAACCAGGCCCGACCCTGCTTAGCTTCCGAGATCGGACGAGATCGGGCGTGTTCAGGGTGGTATGGCCGTAAGCGACAGTGAACCGCAGCCGGTAGTTCTTAATGGGCCAGCAGAGGCCCTTGCTATCGTGTGTGCTTCTGTCACGGCCACTCATAAACACCGATTGCTCCTTCAGTCTGGCAAAATGAAAAAGCTTACAGCACCTGGTATTCCCAGGCGGTCTCCCATCCAAGTACTAACCAGGCCCGACCCTGCTTAGCTTCCGAGATCGGACGAGATTGGGCGTGTTCAGGGTGGTATGGCCATGAGCGACAGTCAACCGCAGCCGGTAGGCCTTAATGGGCCAGCAGAGGCCCTTGCTATCGTGTGTGCTTCTGTCACGGCCACTCATAAACGACGATTGCTCCTTCAGTCTGGCAAAATGAAAAAGCTTACAGCACCTGGTATTCCCAGGCGGTCTCCCATCCAAGTACTAACCAGGCCCGACCCTGCTTAGCTTCCGAGATCGGACGAGATCGGGCGTGTTCAGGGTGGTATGGCCGTAAGCAAGTAAGGCAGCAGCCGCTAGGCCTCATATGCCAGTGTCACGCTAACGCGGAGGGGACTGGCGGGTGTCAGACCGGATGAGAAAAGCATCAGCAGAGGCTGCGGTCGTTCAGGCAGTCAGTTAAGGGGTTATCGCTTCTCGGCCTTTTGGCTAAGATCAAGTGTAGTATCTGTTCTTATCAGTTTAATATCTGATACGTCCCCTATACGGGGACTACATATTAAACGGATTTTTGGACTCGGGAGTTGAAACAGGGGCTTGCTCCGTTCACTCCACGCATCGACCCGGCATTGCAGTGCCGCTGGGAACGGTGCGCCTCCTTCTGCTTTGTCGAAAGAAACTCGCATACACAAGGGCACCTTATCGTTCTGAACGGCGTGCCCGGTGGTTTACGCCCCGCCCCCTAGGCCGTGCCCCCCATTTGTGTTAACCAACGCCCCCAAAGTGGTTGGGGGTTGGGGCGACGGGAGGAGTAGACTAATTCCGGGGTACAGGTGAAAAATCTTCAAAGTGTGGGCTGCTGAAAAAAAAAAAAAACCTGCATGTGCCGTTTTGCCCGGCTCTCCGCGGGGCCCCGGGGAGCCTTGTCACCCAGCCGGGGTGCCCGCCCACAACCCAGTCAAACTCACAACCCGGCTCTCCAGCCGAACCCGGGTACCCACTATTAAGCCACCCTCCCGGAACCTTTACCAATAGCTGCGGGCGCACCGAGGCCGGGGACCTGGTGGTACGAATCCAGCTTTTTGGCAAAGCATTGTGGCCGTTTTGGGGAGCTCCCCACGCCAAAATGGGGCAACCTAAGGGGACTCCAGTCGGCCAGTTGGAGCCAAAGTAAAGTCTAGGTCTGTGTCCTGCTGCCCAACGGGGCTTTCTTCGCTGTGGGCGCCCCCTGGTGCTTCTCTAAGTTGTCCAATATTTCACATTGACAACAGTCTGCCACAAGGAAAAAAAGAAGGACAAAAAAAGCTTACAGCACCTGGTATTCCCAGGCGGTCTCCCATCCAAGTACTAACCAGGCCCGACCCTGCTTAGCTTCCGAGATCGGACGAGATCGGGCGTGTTCAGGGTGGTATGGCCGTAAGCGACAGTGAACCGCAGCCGGTAGGCCTTAATGGGCCAGCAGAGGCCCTTGCTATCGTGTGTGCTTCTGTCACGGCCACTCATAAACACCGATTGCTCCTTCAGTCTGGCAAAATGAAAAAGCTTACAGCACCTGGTATTCCCAGGCGGTCTCCCATCCAAGTACTAACCAGGCCCGACCCTGCTTAGCTTCCGAGATCGGACGAGATTGGGCGTGTTCAGGGTGGTATGGCCATGAGCGACAGTCAACCGCAGCCGGTAGGCCTTAATGGGCCAGCAGAGGCCCTTGCTATCGTGTGTGCTTCTGTCACGGCCACTCATAAACGACGATTGCTCCTTCAGTCTGGCAAAATGAAAAAGCTTACAGCACCTGGTATTCCCAGGCGGTCTCCCATCCAAGTACTAACCAGGCCCGACCCTGCTTAGCTTCCGAGATCGGACGAGATCGGGCGTGTTCAGGGTGGTATGGCCGTAAGCAAGTAAGGCAGCAGCCGCTAGGCCTCATATGCCAGTGTCACGCTAACGCGGAGGGGACTGGCGGGTGTCAGACCGGATGAGAAAAGCATCAGCAGAGGCTGCGGTCGTTCAGGCAGTCAGTTAAGGGGTTATCGCTTCTCGGCCTTTTGGCTAAGATCAAGTGTAGTATCTGTTCTTATCAGTTTAATATCTGATACGTCCCCTATACGGGGACTACATATTAAACGGATTTTTGGACTCGGGAGTTGAAACAGGGGCTTGCTCCGTTCACTCCACGCATCGACCCGGCATTGCAGTGCCGCTGGGAACGGTGCGCCTCCTTCTGCTTTGTCGAAAGAAACTCGCATACACAAGGGCACCTTATCGTTCTGAACGGCGTGCCCGGTGGTTTACGCCCCGCCCCCTAGGCCGTGCCCCCCATTTGTGTTAACCAACACCCCCAAAGTGGTTGGGGGTTGGGGCGACGGGAGGAGTAGACTAATTCCGGGGTACAGGTGAAAAATCTTCAAAGTGTGGGCTGCTGAAAAAAAAAAAAACCTGCATGTGCCGTTTTGCCCGGCTCTCCGCGGGGCCCCGGGGAGCCTTGTCACCCAGCCGGGGTGCCCGCCCACAACCCAGTCAAACTCACAACCCGGCTCTCCAGCCGAACCCGGGTACCCACTATTAAGCCACCCTCCCGGAACCTTTACCAATAGCTGCGGGCGCACCGAGGCCGGGGACCTGGTGGTACGAATCCAGCTTTTTGGCAAAGCATTGTGGCCGTTTTGGGGAGCTCCCCACGCCAAAATGGGGCAACCTAAGGGGACTCCAGTCGGCCAGTTGGAGCCAAAGTAAAGTCTAGGTCTGTGTCCTGCTGCCCAACGGGGCTTTCTTCGCTGTGGGCGCCCCCTGGTGCTTCTCTAAGTTGTCCAATATTTCACATTGACAACAGTCTGCCACAAGGAAAAAAAGAAGGACAAAAAAAGCTTACAGCACCTGGTATTCCCAGGCGGTCTCCCATCCAAGTACTAACCAGGCCCGACCCTGCTTAGCTTCCGAGATCGGACGAGATCGGGCGTGTTCAGGGTGGTATGGCCGTAAGCGACAGTGAACCGCAGCCGGTAGTTCTTAATGGGCCAGCAGAGGCCCTTGCTATCGTGTGTGCTTCTGTCACGGCCACTCATAAACACCGATTGCTCCTTCAGTCTGGCAAAATGAAAAAGCTTACAGCACCTGGTATTCCCAGGCGGTCTCCCATCCAAGTACTAACCAGGCCCGACCCTGCTTAGCTTCCGAGATCGGACGAGATTGGGCGTGTTCAGGGTGGTATGGCCATGAGCGACAGTCAACCGCAGCCGGTAGGCCTTAATGGGCCAGCAGAGGCCCTTGCTATCGTGTGTGCTTCTGTCACGGCCACTCATAAACGACGATTGCTCCTTCAGTCTGGCAAAATGAAAAAGCTTACAGCACCTGGTATTCCCAGGCGGTCTCCCATCCAAGTACTAACCAGGCCCGACCCTGCTTAGCTTCCGAGATCGGACGAGATCGGGCGTGTTCAGGGTGGTATGGCCGTAAGCAAGTAAGGCAGCAGCCGCTAGGCCTCATATGCCAGTGTCACGCTAACGCGGAGGGGACTGGCGGGTGTCAGACCGGATGAGAAAAGCATCAGCAGAGGCTGCGGTCGTTCAGGCAGTCACTTAAGGGGTTATCGCTTCTCGGCCTTTTGGCTAAGATCAAGTGTAGTATCTGTTCTTATCAGTTTAATATCTGATACGTCCCCTATACGGGGACTACATATTAAACGGATTTTTGGACTCG